>NC_092388.1:68454584-68597125 GCF_030028105.1 Mobula birostris
AAGGCTCAGGAGCTTGAAGACTCGTACGGCCAGATTTGGGAAGAGCTTCTTTCCAACTGTGATAAGACTGCTGAATGGAATCTGACCCGGACCTGGGCCGTACCCTCCAAATATCCGGACCTGCCTCTCGGTTTTTTTGCACTACTTTACTTTCCATTTTCTATTTTCCATTTATGATTTATAATTTAAATTTTTAATATTTACTATCGATTTGTACTCCAGGGAGCGGGAAGCACAGAATCAAATATCACTGTGATGATTGTGCATTCTAGTATCAATTGTTTGGTGACAATAAAGTATAAAGTCATTGGAGGCTAACCTGTGGGACCAACCAATGGCTAGGAGGGCAAATGGAATGTTGCCTTTATTACAAATGGATTTGAGTACAGGAGTACACAATGTCTTCCCACAACTATACAGGGTCGAGGTGAACGTATTCCTTGAATATTGTGGTTCAGTTTGATCTCCTTACTTAAGAAAATATATATTTTCTGGAGTGAGTACAGTGAAGATTGCATTTTGTGTTTAGCTCCAGATTACATCATCTTCATTTTCTTGTATCCCCAAGGCATTCCATGCATAAATCAAGAGCAAGAGGATAACTAGCGAGAAGGCAGGACCAAAGAAGGATAAAGGACAGTACATGTGCTTAAAGGCAGAAAAATTGGGTGAGGTCCTAAATGAAGTCTTTGCATCAGTATTTACCAAGGAGAAGGATATGAAGACAGGAAGATCGGTGTGGAATGTACTAATTTGCTGGGGCTATTTGAGATAAAGAAGGAGGAAGTGTTGGGTGCCTTGGAGAAATTAAGGTGGGTAGGTTCCCAGGGCCAGATGAAATATACCTGGGTTATTGAGAGAGGTAGGAGATAAAATTGCTCGTGCCTTGTACTCTTTAACCACAGGCGAGCTCCCAGTGGATTGGTGAGTAACTAGTGTTCCTTTATTCAAGAAGGGAAAATAGGGAAACTATAGACCAATGAGTCTCACATCAGTGGTAAGGAAGTTATTAGAGAGAAGTCTTAGGGATAGAATCTATGAGTAATTGGTAAAACAATGATATAATTAGGTACAGTTATTGGTGGCTTTATGTGTAGCAAGTCGTGTCTTACTAAGTTTTTCGAGAAGAAGACAAATGCGATTGGTAAAGGTAGATCCGTGGATGGTGTCTACATGGATTTCATCATGGTGTTTGACAAGCTCCTTCATGGAAGGCTGATCCAGAAGATTAAGGTGCATGGGTTCCGCAGTGATTTGTTGTTTGGATTCAAAATTGGCTTGCCCACAGAAGACAAAGGGTGGTGGTCAAAAGAACTTATTCTGGCTGGAGGTCCATGTTCCACAGGAATCCAGGTGAAAATGTAAGTGTATGGTAGATACAAAAAAAAAAATGGATAGTGTGGAAGAAAGGATACAGATATCGATCAGTTTCAGACATGATGGAGAAATGACAGGTGGAGTTCAACTGGTCAAGTGCTGCTCTTTGGAATATCAAATGTACACAACCCTTCATAGAGCTGATGTGGAGAGGGATCTTGTGATCCAAGTCCATTGCTCCTTGAAAGTGGCTGTACAGTTTCTTTGGGAGGGAAAGAAGGCAAATACCGTGCTTGATTTTATTAGTCCAGGACCGAGATCAAGAGTTGAGAAGTCAAGCTGAAGGTTTATAAAACTGTAGTTAGGCCATATCTGGAGTATCTGGCTGCTCCATTATTAGGAAGGATGTAGAGGCTTTGGAGAGGATACAGAAGAATTTTACCAAGGTGCTACCTGGATTAGAGGGCATATGCTATAAGGGGAGGGTGGACAAACTTGGCTTGTTTTCTCTGGAGTGGTGAAGATAAAGGGAGATCTGATAGCTTTTTTTTAGATAGTGAGAGGCATAGAATTGAGTAGACATACAGTTTCCTTCCCCAGGGTTGGAATGTCAAATATTAGAGTTCATGCATTCAATGTGAGAAGGTGCAAAGTCAAAGGAGACGGGCATGGCAAGGTTTTTTCTTGTGGCGGATGCTTGGAATGTGCTGCCTGGGGTTAGTTCAGAGGCAAATACACCAGAGGCATTGAAGAGGCTCTTAGATAGGCACATGAATGTGCAGAAATGGAGGATATGGACACAGTGTAGGGAGCAGGGATCAGGTTGGTTGTATAATTTAATTGGTTTGGTACAGCATTGTGAGCTGAAGGGTCTGTTCTCATGTTGTACCCTTCCATTTTCTATGTTCTACTTTGCCATTCCATTGCACAATCTCTTCAAGGTACACCCACTTACATGAAAATTTCATTCTCTTCAACAGGAGTTCTATGAGATGCTCTCTCACTGTTCCCCACTGTGATCTCTGCTGCTCTCCTGCCCTTTGACAAGTGCTCACCAAACTTGCTACTACAGTCATATGCCCTTCCAGGGTGCCTTTCTACATTGATAAATTATTCCATGTGGTTTCCAACGCTGCTTCCAGGTGTCCCACTTTGGCCCCAGACAGGATCCAATGTCACAACGCATCTCCTCCTCACTTGGATAAATCCATTGCCTACTAGCTTTTGCTCCTCCTCTTCCCTTCACCTTTTTATACTCGCTATCTCTAATCTTTCAGTCCAGATGTAGGACCCCACCCCGAAACGTTGACTGAACAGATCAGCCCACAGATGCTGGCTGCCCCGTTGATCTCCTCCTCTGTTGTGTACGTTGCCCCAGGATGGCAGGTTTGAACCTCGAGGCAGGGTTAGATAGACTATGACCTTATTCTCTAGAATATACAAAACTGAGTGGAAATTTAATTGAAAACTTATAAACCTCTGGAAGGTTTGATGGGAGAATTAGAGCAAGATAATTTCCCTGGCTTCTCAGATCAGGGACACAGTTTGAAAATAAGGCAGAAATTTCTTAATGCAGAGGGTGGAGAACCTCTGGAATTGTTTACCCCAGAGGTCTGTGGAGTTTCAGTAACTGACTTCACTTAAAACAGACATTGATAGATTTATAGATATTAGGGAAATCAAAGAATATGAATGACATACAAATTGCTGGAGGAATTCAGCGAGTCAGTCAGCGTCTATGGAGAGGAATAAACAGTCAACATTGCCGGTTAAGACCCTGCAATAGGACCTGTGAAGAGCAACAGTCAGAAAAGCACAAGCCAGACAGTCACCACAAGACATGACGAGATCCACCAGCAATGGGTGTACATGATTAAACTTGTAACTCAGAGGAGGATGATGTTGGAGGCTGTAGTTACATTGAATTACTGCTATCTGCCAAGTGACGTTATAATGGATTATAACTTGAGAAGCAGAAGCTAAGCTCAGATGTAGCAGTATTACAGTGGAGAAAAGGGAATTACAGAGGCATGGGAGAGGAGCTGGTGTAAATTGATTGGAAAAGATTACTGACAGAGATGACGGCAGAGCAACAATGGCTGGAATTTCTAGAAGCAATTCAGAAGTCACAGGATATATACATCCCAAAGATGAAGTATTCTAAAGGCCAGGTGACACAACCATGACTAACTTGAGAAGTCAAAGCCAACATAAAAGCCAGAGAGGGCATATAATAGAGCAAAGATTAGTGGGAAGTTACAGCATTGGGAAGCTTTTAAAAAACAAAAGAAGGCAACTAAAAAATAGTAATTCAGAAGGAAATGGTGGAATATGATGGTAAGCTAACCATAATATTAAAGAGGATACCAAAAGTTTCTTCAGGTACACAAAGTGTAAATAGAAGCTGGAGTAGGTATTGGGACACTGGAAAATGATCCTGGAGATATGGTAATTGGGGCAAGGAAACACCCGAAGTTTGAGAGTATCAGGGGATTCTTCATTAAGATGGAGAGTGACAGAGTTAATTCAGAAACAAAGGTTCTGAACTTAAAGAGGGGTAACTTTGAGGTATGAGATGTGAATTAGCTAAGATAGACTGGCAAATGACACTTAAAGGATTGAAGGTGGATATGCAATGGCAAGCATTTAAAGATTGCATGGATCAACTGCAACAATTGTTCATCCCAGTTTGGCAAAAGAATAAATCAAGGAAGGTAGTGCACCCGTGGCTGACAAGAGAAATTAGGGATAGTATCAATTCCAAAGAAGAAGCATACAAATTAGCCAGAGAAAGTGGCTCACCTGAGGACTGGGAGAAATTCAGAGTTCAGCAGAGGAGGACAAAGGGCTTAATTAGGAAGGAGAAAAAAGATTATGAGAGAAAACTGGCAGGGAACATAAAAACTGACTGTAAAAGCTTTTATAGATATGTAAAAAGGAAAAGACTGGTAAAGACAAATGTAGGTCCCCTGCAGACAGAAACAGGTGAATTGATTATGGGGAGCAAGGACATGGCAGACCAATTGAATAATTACTTTGGTTCTGTCTTCACTAAGGAGGACATAAATAATCTTCCAGAAATAGTAGAGGACAGAGGGTCCAGTGAGATGGAGGAACTGAGCAAAATACATGTTAGTAGGGAAGTGGTGTTAGGTAAATTGAAGGGATTGAAGGCAGATAAATCCCCAGGGCCAGATGGTCTGCAACCTAGAGTGCTTAAGGAAGTAGCCCAAGAAATAGTGGATGCATTAGTGATAATTTTTCAAAACTCGTTAGATCCTGGACCAGTTCCTGAGGATTGGAGGGTGGCTAATGTAACTCCACTTTTTAAAAAAGGAGGGAGTGAGAAACCAGGGAATTATAGACCGGTTAGCCTAACGTCGGTGGTGGGGAAACTGCTGGAGTCAGTTATCAAGGATGTGATAACAGCACATTTGGAAAGCGGTGAAATGATCGGACAAAGTCAGCATGGATTTGTGAAAGGAAGATCATGTCTGACGAATCTCATAGAATTTTTTGAGGATGTAACTAGTAGAGTGGATAGGGGAGAACCAGTGGATGTGGTATATTTGGATTTTCAAAAGGCTTTTGACAAGGTCCCACACAGGAGATTAGTGTGCAAACTTAAAGCACACGGTATTGGGGGTAAGGTATTGGTGTGGGTGGAGAATTGGTTAGCAGACAGGAAGCAAAGAGTGGGAATAAACGGGACCTTTCCAGAATGGCAGGCGGTGACTAGTGGGGTACCGCAAGGCTCAGTGCTGGGACCCCAGTTGTTTACAATATATATTAATGACTTGGATGAGGGAATTAAATGCAGCATCTCCAAGTTTGCGGATGACACGAATCTGGGTGGCAGTGTTAGCTGTGAGGAGGATGCTAAGAGGATGCAGGGTGACTTGGATAGGTTGGGTGAGTGGGCAAATTCATGGCAGATGCAATTTAATGTGGATAAATGTGAAGTTATCCACTTTGGTGGCAAAAATAGGAAAACAGATTATTATCTGAATGGTGGCCGATTAGGAAAAGGGGAGGTGCAACGAGACCTGGGTGTCATTATACACCAGTCATTGAAAGTGGGCATGCAGGTACAGCAGGCAGTGAAAAAGGCAAATGGTATGCTGGCATTTATAGCGAGAGCATTCGAGTACAGGAGCAGGGAGGTACTACTGCAGTTGTACAAGGCCTTGGTGAGACCACACCTGGAGTATTGTGTGCAGTTTTGGTCCCCTAATCTCAGGAAAGACATCCTTGCCATAGAGGGAGTACAAAGAAGGTTCACCAGATTGATTCCTGGGATGGCAGGACTTTCATATGAAGAAAGACTGGATGAACTGGGCTTGTACTCGTTGGAATTTAGAAGATTGAGGGGGGATCTGATTGAAAAGTATAAGATCCTAAAGGGATTGGACAAGCTAGATGCAGGAAGATTGTTCCCAATGTTGGGGAAGTCCAGAACGAGGGGCCACAGTTTGAGGATAAAGGGGAAGCCTTTTAGGACCGAGATTAGGAAAAACTTCTTCACACAGAGAGTGGTGAATCTGTGGAATTCTCTGCCACAGGAAGCAGTTGAGGCCAGTTCATTGGCTATATTTAAGAGGGAGTTAGATATGGCCCTTGTGGCTACGGGGGTCAGGGGGTATGGAGGGAAGGCTGGGGCGGGGTTCTGAGTTGGATGATCAGCCATGATCATAATAAATGGCGGTGCAGGCTTGAAGGGCCGAATGGCCTACTCCTGCACCTATTTTCTATGTTCCTATGTAGAAGTGTGTGAAGTTCCCTTTGCTAGGCTCTTGGGTAGCCAAAAGGCCAGAAGGTAGATAAGTCATCTGGACCAGATGGTATATACCCCAGGGTTCTGACATAGGTGGCTGAAGAGATTGTGGAGGCACTAGTAATAATCTTTCAAGAATCAATTGATGCTGTCATGGTTCCAGAGGAGAGGAAAATTGCAAATGTCAATCCATTCTTCAAGAAGGAAGAGAGGCAGAAGAAAGGCAATTATAGGTCGGTTCTCTGACCTCAGTGATTGGGAAGATATTGGAGTCAATTGTTCAAGATGTGGTTTTAGAAACTTGGAGGCACATGATGAAATAGGGTAGTTAGTATGGTTTCCTCAAGGGGAAAATCTTGCTTGACAAATCTGTTGGAATTCTTTGAAGAAATCTTGCTATCTTGAGGCAAATCAGAGTAGATAAATCCCAAGGACCTGACTGGATATTCCCTCGGACCTTGAAGGAGACTAGTGTTGAAATTGCAGGGGCCCTGGCAGATATATTTAAAATGTCGGTATCTACGGGTGAGGTACCGGAGGATTGGAGGATAGGTCATGTTGTTCCGTTGTTTATAAAAGGCTCTAGAAGTAATCTGGGCCGGGAAGTTTGACGTCGGTAGTAGGCAAATTATTGGAAACATTACTAAGAGATAGGATCTACAAGTATTTGGATAGACAGGGACTTATTAGGGAGAGTCAACATGGCTTTGTGCGTGGTGGGTCATGTTTAGCAAGTCTATTAGAGTTTTTCGAGGAGGTTACCAGGAAAGTGGACGAAGGGAAGGCAGTGGATGTTGTCTACATGGACTTCAGTAAGGTCTTTGACATGGGAGGTTAGTTAGGAAGATTCAGTCGCTAAGTATACATGGAGAGGTAGTAAATTGGATTAGACATTGGTCCAATGGAAGAAGCCACAGAGAGGAGGATTGCTTCTCAGAGTGGAGGCCTGTGACTAGTGGTGTGCCACAGGGATCAGTGCTGGGTCCATTGTTACTTGTCATCTATATCAATGATCTGGATGATAATGTGGTAAATTGGATCAGCAAATTTACTGATGATACAATGATTGGAGGTGTAGTGGACAGCAAGGAAGGTTTTCAAAGCTTGCAGAGGGATTTGGACCAGCTAGAAAAATGGGCTGAAAAATGGCAGATGGAATTTAATACAGACAAGTGTGAAATATTGCACTTTGGAAGGACAAACCAAGGTAGAACATACAATGTAAATGGTAGGGCACTGATGAGTGCAGTAGAACACAGGGATCTGGGAATACAGATACAAAATTCCCTAAAAGTGGAGTCACAGGTAGATAGGGTCATAAAGAGAGCTTTTGGTACATTGGCCTTTATAAATCAAAGTATTGAGTATAAGAGCTGGAATGTTATGGTGGGGTTGTATAAGGCATTGGTGAGGCTGAATTTGGAGTATTGTGTGCAGTTTTGGTCACCAAATTATAGGAAGGATATAAATAAGGTTGAAAGAGTGCAGAGAAGGTTTACAAGGATGTTGCCGGGACTTGAGAAACTGAGTTACAGAGAGAGATTGAATAGGTTAGGACTTTATTCCCTGGAGCGTCGAAGAATGATTGGAGATTTGATAGAGGTATATAAAATTATGATGGGTATAGATAGAGTGAATGCAAGCAGGCTTTTTCCACTGAGGCAAGGGGAGAAAAAAACCAGAGGACATAGGTTAAGGGCGAGGGGGGGAAAGTTTAAAGGGAACATTAGTGGGGGCTTCTTCACACAGAGAGTGGTGGGAGTGTGGAATGAGCTGCCAGGTGACATGGCAAATGCGGATTCACTTTTAAGGTTTAAGAAAAACTTGGGCAGGTACATGGATGGGAGGTGTATGGAGGGATATGGTCCAGGTGCAGGTCAGTGGGACTAGGCAGAAAAATGGTTCAGCACAGCCAAGATGGACAAAGAAGAATCAGTGGATGTTGTGTATTTAGATTTTCAGAAGGCCTTTTATAAGGTGCCACACATAGGGCCACTTCAGAAGATAAGAGCCCAATTACAGGGAAGATATAGGCATGGATAAAGAATTGGCTAATTGGCAGGAAGAATAAAGGGAGCCTTTTCTGGTTGACTGCTGGTGATTAGTGATGTTTCAAAGAAGTCAGTTTTGGGAACAATTCTTTTTATGTTATATGTCAATGATAGATGATGGATTTGATGGCTTTGTGGCAAAGTTTGCAGATGATACAAAGATAGGTGGAGGGGCAGTAGTTTTGCGGTAGTAGAGAGACTGCAGGACCGAGAGAGATTAGGAGAATAAACAGAGAAGTGTATGGTCATGCACTTTTGTAGAAGTAGTAACAGGGTGGACTATTTTCTAGGTGAGAGAAGATTCAAAAATCTGAGGTGCAAAGGGGCTTGGGAGTCCTTGTGCAGGATTCCCTAAAGGTTAATTTGCAGGTTGAGTTAACAGTGAGGAAGGCAAATGTGATGTTAGCATTAATTTCCAGAGGACTAGAATATAAAAGCAAGGATGTAATGTTGAAACTTTATAAAGCACCGGTTAGGCCTTACTTGGAGTATTCTGAGCAGATTTGGGCTCCTTATCTTCAGAGGATGTGTTGAAACTAGAGAGGGTTCAAAAGAGGCTCATGAAAATGATTCCAGGATCGAATGGCTTGTCATAGGAAGATCATTTGATGGCTCTGGGTCTATATTCACTGGAATTCAGAAGAATGAGGAGTATTGTGAACAAAGTCGATGAGCTTAGAGCGTGGATCAGTACTTGGAGATATGATGTGGTGGCCATTACAGAGACGTGGATGGCTCAGGGGCAGGAATGGTTACTTCAAGTGCCGGGTTTTAGATGTTTCAGAAAGGACAGGGAGGGAGGCAAAAGAGGTGGGGGTGTGGCACTGTTGATCAGAGATAGCGTCACGGCTGCAGAAAAGGTGAGCGTCACGGCTGCAGAAAAGTTGGACGTCACAGAGGGATTGTCTATGGAGTCTCTGTGGGTGGAGGTTAGGAACAGGAAGGGGTCAATAACTTTATTGGGTGTTTTTTATAGGCCACCCAGTAGTAACAGGGATATCGAGGAGCAGATAGGGAAACAGATTCTGGAAAGGTGTAATAATAATAGAGTTGTCGTGATGGGAGATTTTAATTTTCCAAATGTCGATTAGCATCTCCATAGAGCAAAGGGTTTAGATGGGGTGGAGTTTGTTAGGTGTGTTCAGGAAGCTTTCTTGACACAACATGTAGATAAGCCGACAAGAGGAGAGACTGTACTTGATCTGGTATTAGGAAATTAACCTAGTCAGGTGTCAGATCTCTCAGTGGGAGAGCATTTTGGAGATAGTGATCATAATTCTGTCTCCCTTACAATAGCGTTGGAGAGAGATAGGAACAGACTAGTTAGAAGAGCGCTTAATTGGAGTAAGGGGAATTATGAGGCTATCAGGCAGGAAATTGGAAGCTTAAACTGGGAGCAAATGTTGTCAGGGAAAAGTATGGAAGAAATATGGCAAATGTTCAGGGGATATTTGTGTGGAGCTGTGCACAGGTACGTTCCAATGAGACAAGGAAGTTATGCTAGGGTACAGGAACCATGGTGTACAAAGGCTGTTTTAAATCTAGTCAAGAAGAAAAGAAAAGCTTACAAGGTTCAGAGAGCTAGGTAATGTTAGCGATCTAGAAGATTATAAGGCTAACAGGAAGGAGTTTAAGAAGGAAATTAGGAAAGCCAGAAGGGTCCATGAGAAGGCCTTAGCGGGCAGGATTAAGGAAAACCCCAAGGCATTCCACAGGTATGTGAAGAGCAAGAGGATAGGACGTGAAAGAATAGGACCTATCAAGTGTGACAGTGGAAAAGTGTGTATGGAACCGGAGGAAATAGCAGAGGTACTTAAAGAATACTTTACATCAGTATTCACTATGGAAAAGAATCTTGGTGATCGTAGGGATGACTTGCAGCAGACCAAAAAGCTTGAGCATGTAGATATTAAGAAAGAGGATGTGCTGGAGCTTTTGGAAAGCATCAAGTTAGATAAGTCGCCGGGACCAGATGAGATGTACCCCAGGCTACTGTGGGAGGCGAGGGTGGAGGTTGCTGAGCCTCTAGCGATGATCTTTGCATCATCAGTGGGGACGGGAGAGGTTCCGGAGGATTGGAGGGTTGTGGATGTTGTTCCCTTATTCAAGAAAGGGAGTAGAGATAGCCCAGGAAATTATACACCAGTAAGCCTTACTTCAGTGGTTGGTGAGTTGATGGAGAAGATCCTGAGAGGCAGGATTTATGAACATTTGGAGAGGTATAACATGATTAGGAATAGTCAACATGGCTTTGTCAAGGGCAGGTCATGCCTTATGAGCCTGATTGAATTTTTTAAGGATGTGACTGAACACATTGATGAAGGAAGAGCAGTAGATGTTGTCATGTACCCTGTGCCGGTTTAAGAAACAGCAGAAATAGAAAACACTTTGGAGTCTGGTATTTCTATTAACTAATACTATTTATTAGTGACTACGTAATATAAATTCAGATATATCGAACAGGTTAGCAAAGATTATATGTATATAAGTGTGGAAATATAGAAACCAAGCTTCTTCAAGCCTAGTGGTAAACGGATACAGTCTTACAGTGATGAGTAAAGTTCAGTTTAGTTCGTGGTATTCAGTTGAGTACTGTTGGAGAGAGAGAGGTGTCGTTGTTGTTCTAGAAAGCCGATGCTGTTGATTCTTCCCGTTGTCCTCTGAAATCCTTTAGAAGTCACCGAATGTGACCACAGCAAGGGGACTGTTTTCTGTGGTGGAGTTATCAACCCAGGCGAGGGTTGGCCACACTAATAACTCCCCACCAGTCACACCTTTTCCACATTGCGAGAGCCACTGGAGAGCACTGATCGATCCTCCAAAAAGCCACCTTTCTGTGGGCACAACAAAGCTCATCCAGTATCCAAAACCATGTGTCTGTCTGTCTACCAGCTCACCTTCTATTTATCTCACCGTGCTGAACACCAGCTGTCCATCAAGTAGCTCTTCCTTTCTGTCTCTGTAGGAAAACAGAAGATGGCAGTGTCCTTGCAAAAGTGTAAACATGCTGCAGAGAAACCACAACACCATCTCCAAGCAAACTGTGAGCAATCTTCGCCTCTCTCTCTTAATAACAAGGTGTTGGTGTTGTGCAGCTCTCTCTCTCTTTTTAAAGGTATAGTCCATAGAAAATATGAACCCTAGGGGTACATAACAATGTAGTGTATATGGATTTCAGCAAGGCATTTGACAAGATACCCCATGCAAGGCTTATTGAGAAAGTAAGGAGGCATGGGATCCAAGGGGACTGCTTGTGGATCCAGAACTGGCTTACCAACAGAAGGCAAAGAGTGGTTGTAGACGGGTCATATTCTGCATGGTGGTCGGTGACCAGTGGTGTGCCTCAGGGATCTGTTCTGGGACCTCTACTCTTTGTGATTTTTATAAGTGATCTGGACGAGGAAGTGGAGGGATGGGTTAGTAAGTTTGCTGATGACACAAAGGTTGGAGGTGTTGTGGATAGTGTGGAGGGCTGTCAGAGGTTACAACGGGACATTGATCAGATGCAAAACTGGGCTGAGAAGTGACAGATGGAGTTCAATCCAGATAAGTGTCAGGTGGTTCATTTTGGTAAGTCAAATACAATGGCAGAATATAGTATTAATGGTAAGACTCTTGGCAGTGTGGAGGATCAGAGGGATCTTGGGGTCCGAGTCCATAGGACACTCAAAGCTGCTGCACATGTTGACTGTGTAGTTAAGACGGCGTACAGTGTATTGGCCTTCATCAAGCGTGGGATTGAATTTAAGAGCCGAGAGGTAATGTTGCAGCTATATCAGACCCTGGTCAGACCATTTGGAGTACTGTGCTCAGTTCTGGTCACCTCACTACAGGAAGGATGTGGAAGCTATAGAAAGGGTGCAGAGGAGATTTACAAGGATATTTCCTGGATTGGGGAACATGCCTTATGAGAATAGGTTGAGTGAACTCGGCCTTTTCTCCTCGGAGCGACAGAGGATGAGAGGTGACCTGATAGAGGTGTATAAAATGATGAGAGGCATTGATAGTGTGGATAGTCAGAGGCTTTTTCCCAGGGCTGAAATGGTTGTCACAAGAGGACACAGGGTTAAGGTGTTGGGAAGTAGGTACAGAGGAGATGTCAGGGGTAAGTTTTTTACGCAGAGAGTGGTGAGTGAGTGGTGAGGCTGCCGGCGACGGTGGTGGATGCGGATATGATAGGGTCTTTCAAGAGACTTTTGGATAGGTACTTGGAGTTTAGAAAAATAGAGGGCTATGGGCTTAGGGAAATATGGGCTATATAAATATAGAGGGCTATATCTTAGAAAAATAGAGTGCTAGTAATTTCTAAGGTAAGGACATGTTCGGCACAACTTTGTGGGCCGAAGAGCCTGTATTGTGCTGTAGTTTTTCTATGTTTCTAATGAGGGGTGACCTCACTGAAACCTATCTAATGTTGAAAAAGCTCGACAGAGTGAATGTGGAGAGAAAGCTTCCTATACTGGGGAAGTCTAAGACCAGAGGACACAGTATCAGAACAGAGAGGCAACCTTTTGGAATGGAAATGAGGAGAAATTTCTTTAGCCAGAGAGTGGTGGATCTGTGGAATTTGTTGCCACAGGCAGCTGTGGAGGGAAGATAATTGGATTTATTTAGGGACAAGGTTGAAAGATTGTTGATTAGTCAGGGTATGAAGGGATTTGGGAAGAAGGCAGAAGATCGGGGCTCAGACAGAAGTGGATCAGCCATGATGAAATGGCGGAGCAGACTCAATGAGCCAAATGGCCTAATTCTCCTCCTATATTTTATGGTTTTCTTATCACAGAATAAGCAGTTCAGATCTGTTCTTATTTATTAAATCCTCAGGTTGGAGTCTTGTACAACTGGTAGCAGTTTCAACCCCTCCTGATATAACCTTGGAAACACTTCCTGTGTATTCCACTTTTCTGAAACATAAGATATAGAAGCAGAATTAGACCATTTAGCCTATCGAGCCTGCTCTGGCATTTCACCATGGCTGATTCAATTTACCTCTCAGCCCCAATCTCCTGCCCTATGCCCATATCCCAACATGCCCTGACCAATCAAGAATCGATCAAAGTCTGCCTTAAATATACATAAAGACTTGACCTCCACAGCGACCCATGAATTCCACAGAATTACCACTCTCTGGCTAAAGAACTTCCTCCTCATCTGCGTTCTAAAAAGACACCCCTCTATTCTAAGGCTGTGTCCTCTGGTCTTAGACTCACCCACCACAGGAAACATCCTCTCCACATCCACTCTATCAAGGCCTTTCACCATTCAATAGTTTTCAGTGAGGTCACCCCTCATTCTTCTGAATTCTAGTGAATACAGACCCAGAGCCTTCAGCCATCTTCATATGACAACCCATTCAATCCTGGAATCATATTCATCAACTTCTTTTGTAGCTTCTCCGTTTCAGAACATCCTTTCTAAGATAAGGGGCCTAAACCTGCTCACATTACTCCAAGTGAGACCTAACCAGTGCTTTATAAAGTTTCAACATTACATCCTTGCTTTTATATTCTCGTCTTCTTGAAATGAATGCTAATATTGCATTTGCCTTTCTCACTACAGACGCAATCTGCAAATTAACATAAGAAATAGGAGCAGGAGTCGGCCATCTGACCCGTCGAGCCTGCTCCACCATTCAATAAGATCACGGCTGATGTGGTCATGGACTCAACTCTACGTACCCGCCTTTTCCCCATAACTCTTAATTCCCCTACTATGCAAAAATCTATCCAACCTTGTCATGCAGCAACTGCTTACCAGTGACTGCCAACCAAAGTAACATCCATGTATCCCAACTCCCTGCTTTCTATTAGTTAACTAATCCTCTATCCATGCTAATACATCACCCCCATCTCTATGCATCCTTACCTTATGGATAAGTCTTATGTGGCACCTTATCGAACGCCTTCTGGAAATCCAGATAAATAATGTCCATTTGTTCCCCTCTATCCACTGTGCTCATTATATGCTCAAAGAACTCCAGTGAGTTTGTCAAACAGGACTTGCCTTCACTGAATCCAATGCTGCATCTGCCTGATGGATCCATTTCTTTCCAGGTGCCTCGCTATTTCTTCTTTAATGATAGCTTCAAGCATTTTCCCAACTACAGATGTTAAACTAACTGGCCTATAGTTACCTGCCTTTTGCCTACATCTTTTTTTGAACAGTGGCGTGACATTCGCCATCTTCCAATCCACCAGGACCTGCCCAGAGTCCAGAGAATGTTGATAAATTATCACCAAAACCTTTACTATAACTTCTTGCTATTTCTTTCAGTACCCTGGGATACATTCCATCAGGATCGGGGGACTTGGCTATCTTCAGGCTGACAAGTTTGCTCAGCACTACCTCTTCAGTGATAGCAATTGTATTGAAGTCCTCACCTCCCATCACATCTATAACACTTCTCTTTTGCATGTTAGAAATGTCCTCCACCATGAAGACAGACACAAAATAATTATTCAAAGCCTCGGCCATTTCTTCATTACCCAATATCAGTTCCCCCTTCTCATCCTCCAAGCGACATATGTTCACTTTAACCACCCTTTTCTTCTTTATATAATGATAAAAATTTTACTATGCGTTTTTATATTTTGTGCTAGTTTATTTTCATAATCTGGCTTCCTTTTCTTCATTGTTCTGTTAATGGTTCTTTGTTGTGTTCCCCACTACTGAGGGCAACATTGTACACAGGAGCTTTTAGTTCGATACCTTCTTTTATTTCCTTAGTTATCCAAGGATGGCCACCCTTACTATCCTTGCTTTAACTGGAATATACTTTTGTTGAGAACCGTGAAAAATCTCTTTGAAACTCTTCTACTGTCCCTATACTTCATCAGGAGTTTGAACAGATTTGGCATGTCAACAAATACACTCAAAAACTTCAAAAGATATACCATGGAGGGCATTCTGACAGGCTGCATCACTGTCTGGTATGGAGGGGCTACTGCACAGGACTGAAAGAAGCTGCAGAGAGTTGTAAATTTAGTTGGCTCCATCTTGGGTACTAGCCTACAAAGTACCCAGGATATCTTCAAGGAGCAGTGTCTCAGAAAGGCAGCGTCCATCATTCAGGACCTCCAGTATGCAGGCCCTGCCCTTTTCTCACTGTTACCATCAGGTAGGAGGTACAGAGCCTGAAGGCACACACTCAGTGTCACCCGGTTCGGATGTGGCCCAAGTGCGGAGTGAGAGACACTGAAGCAGGTCGATAGCTCACAAAACTTTAATGTGAACAGTGTTAAAGGAAAAAAAAAACAATAAACACCAGGCCAAACAGGGCCGTTAACTGAAACTCTCAAACGGGAAACGAAGCCTATACTGTGGCTGAAAAGAACATTAATTATTAAACAACCACCGCGAGTCTTCACAGTCAGTTGACTGAAAAGTCCAATTTCTCAGGCAAGGCCAAATGCAAACAAGCAGCGAAATGTAAATGTGCTCTGTTCAAGTCTCAACAAGCACTACAACAGCAAGTATGGAGTTAAGTACTATCACGATTAAATTATTAGCTGACACGCGCAAATTCACAAGCACAATTGCTGTATCTACTGCGTTGGAGAATCCGTGGTTGTGACAGGACCCCGTCTCTAGGCGCAGCCCCTGAGGCGCCACAGACCTGTGTCCGCTGGAAGTCCCGGATCAGCAACTGGTCCGAGATGTCCTTCGCCGGGATCCCAGTACGTTCTTCTGGGCCATACCCTTCCCACTCCACAAGGTACTGGACCTTACCACGTATCCAGCGAGATGCCAGGAGGTGCCGCACAGTATAGACAAGGGAACCATCTACCAGGCGGGCAGGTGAGGTGACTGGGGCCAGGGGAGAGGTAGTAACCAGCTTCAGCAGGGAAACATGGAATACTGGGTGGATCTTCAGTGATGCTGGTGGACGCAATCTATAGGACACCTTGTTGACAGCCTTTTCCACTACAAACGGTCCCACGTAGCACGGTGCCAATTTCCTGTTCTTGACATTCGGGGAAGATCCCTTGATACCAACCAGACCTCTTCTCCTGGCTTGAATGGCCTTACTGGAATCCCTTCTGGCATTCAAAGGGAGACATACCAGTGAAGGACGACTGGAGGTTATTGTGGGTGATCTCTGCCCAAAACAATTGGGAGCTCCAGGATGTGGGGTTGGAAGAGCAAGACAGTGCAGGGTTGTCTCCAACTCCTGGTTCTCTCTCTCAGTCTGGCCATTAGATTGGGGGTGGAAGGCAGACGAGAGGCTGGCCGTGGCTCCTACAAGACAGCAGAAGGCCTTCCAAAAGCGGGAAGTGAACTGTGGTGTACGATCAGACACTCTGTCTTGAGGAAAGCCATGGAGCCTGAACACATGCTGAACCACGAGTGTGGCAGTCTCCTGAGCCGATGGGAGCTTGGCGAGGGCAATGAAGTGGGCAGCCTTGGAAAATCGATCCACAACGACCAAAATGTTTTCATTAGACAGCGGCAGCCCAGTGATGAAATCTACTGAGTGGTGGGACCAGGGGCAGTGGTTCACAGGCAGTGGACGGAACAGACCCGCAAGAAGCTGGTGTGATGTCTTGTTCCGAGCGCGGGTGGGACAGGCAGATACAAGGTCGTGGACATCCTGGGACACAGATGGCCACCAAAGGTGTCTCTTTATAAACTCCTGAATCCGTTGAATTCCCGGATGTCCAGTCAGACGGGAGGAGTGACCCCATTCCAACACACTGGAACGCACCGCAGCAGGAACAAACAGCTGGTTGGGAGGTCTCTCATCCGGGCCTGGATCTGATTGTTGAGCAGCCCTCACCTCTGCCTCTATTCCCCAGATCACCGGAGCAGCGATACATGAGTGAGGAAGAATGAGCTCTGGAGCAGCACTGTCCTCAGATCCATCGAACTGCCGGGAGAGAGCATCGGCCTTTGTATTCTTGCTGTAGGGACGATAAGTGAGGATGAATTTGAACAGTGTGAAGAAGAGAGCCCACCGGGCTTGATGAGAGTTGAGTCTCTTAGCATCCTGAATATAGGAGAGATTCTTGTGATCTGTCCAGACCAAGAACAGATGCTCTGCCCCCTCCAGCCAGTGTCACCATTCCTCCAGAGCCTCTTTGACAGCCAAAAGCTCCCGGTTCCCAACGTCGTAATTCCTCTCGACCGGAGTCAAGTGACGGGAAAGAAAGGCACAAAGGTGCAGCCAGCTATCCACAGACGAGCGCTGAGAGAAGACAGCTCCAATGCCAATATCGGATGCATCCACCTCAATAATGAATGGCTGAGATGAGTCTGGGTGTTGCAGCAACGGGGCAGCGGTGAAACGTCGCTTTAGCTCGGAAAATGCTTGGTTGACACCATCCAAAGAAATCCTGCTGAGGTCTTCTTTGTGAATGCATTAATTGGAACCTCGATAGAGCCAAAATTCCAGATGAAGCGGCAATAAAAGTTCGCAAATCCCATGCTCAATGCCTCCTTAATGTAATCCTCCATGGCCACCATTTCAGGACGAGACAGGGAAAGGAGCCGGCCCCGGGGAGGACTAGTGCCAGGTAGGAGGTCTATGGCACAGTTGTATGGCCGGTGTGGGGGCAGGGTAGTGGCCTTTCTTTCACTGAAAACATCAAGGAGATCCACATATTCAGCCAGAATCCCAGACAGGTCCACATCCTTAGGTGACACAGGAGGGGATTCATGGAATGGAGCTTGAGCTGGACCCAGACAGGTAGACAGGCATGACGGTCCCAGCTCTTGCAGTACCTTCAGAGACCAATCGATCCATGGGTTATGTCGGGATAACCAGGGAGACCAAGTATCATTGGCAGTTCAGGTGAATTAACCAGATAAAAAGGTATTTATTCATGATGGTTGCCTTCGAGCACCAGTTGGAGGGGTTGGGTGGAAAGGTGGATCTCGCAAGTTCCCAGAGGTCGACCGTCCAGTGCCTTGACATTGATCTTTTCTCTTAATTCCTGAGTTGGAACTCCCCATCTTTGAGCGACAGAGATGTCCATAAGATTCCCGGCTGCACCAGAGTCGATAAACGCCTTAAGTTCATGGGTCTGAGACCCCCACGACAAGGAAGCTGCAAGCATTACAGAATCAGGGGAAGCTGACTGAAGAGGATTCCCCTCCCTGCTGACAGGTTTTCTCTTTTACCGGACGCTTGGAACATGCCGCCCGGAAGTGTCCTGGATCACCACAGAAGGGGCAGGAACCTGTTCTCCAGCGCCGCTCTCGTTCCTCCTGAGACAGGCACATGCGCCCTACTTGCATGAGCTCCTCCATGGGCTGGGTGCTGGGTGGTGAGGGAGGGGAGAAGCTGAGGAAAGACGGTGATCAGGTGAGGGAGAGTGAGAGGGCGAGGAAAGATGGTGATCAGGCGGCGCGTAGGAAGTTTGAAACATTCTTTCCTTACGCCACTCAGTTACCCAGTCGTCAACTCGAATAGCCAGATTAATCAGGTCATCCAGACTATCCTGCTCATCCCGGACAGTGATCTCATGCCGGACTCCTGCATTTAGTCCACGCTGGAAGGCAGTGATGAGAGATCTCTCATTCCATCCCATCTCTACTGCAAGAGTACGGAATATGACTGCATAGGCTCCCACCGTTCCTCTGTCTTGGCGTAGGTCCAAGAGTCAGTGGGCAGCCTCCTGACCACGTACTGGAAGATGAAAAACCCTCCTTAACTCCACCACAAAATGGCGAAACAATTGGGCTGTGGGGTAGCCTTGCTCCCGTAAAGAGTTGAACAGGCTGAGTGGAGGACCATCAAGAAGATTGACCATGTATGTCAGTTTTCGCACATCACCAAAACGACTAGGCTGGGCTTGGAATGTCAGCTCACATTGAGTAATAAAATTCCTGCAGCCATCGAGATCACCAGAATATCTGCCTGGTGGTGAATACTTGGTTCTTGTATGGACGCGGGAGTCTGTGGGCTTCTGAATGAGGGAGTCACCTCTGGTCCGGGAGCGGGAGCATTATTAGCAGAGATTGTCTGGCAGCAGAAAAGAAGGACCTGTGAGATGCTGGGAGTGGGACTGAGGTGGCCTGAATCTGCTGAACTGAGCTGGCGAGAATGTCAATGGCTGTCAGCTGATGCTGGCTGTTCGTGGACGGCGGTCGTGAGTGTGGATATCGCAGACACCTGAGTCCGATTATCTGTTGAACAGTTGTGGCTCGGGATGATATCTGTTCCTCCAAGTGAGACTGGGCTTGGCGGCACGAGGTTATCTGCCTCATTGCCTCTGTAACTTCACTGAGAACAGATTCCATTGCCTGTAGCTTGTCTCCTACCTGACCAATGAACCTCACGGCCAAGGTCAGCTGCTCGCTCTCTGCTGGGTCCGTCTTTGTGTGTTTGAGACTTGCTGTTACCAGGTTCGGATATGACCCAAGTGTGCAGTGAGAGAGAGTGAAGCAGGTCGATAGTTCACAAAACCTTAATGCAAACAGTGTTAAAGAGAAAATAAAACAATAAACCCTTGGCCAAATAGGGCCATTAACTAAAACTCTCAAGCCTACACTGCGGCTGAAAAGGACGTCTAATTATTAAAGGAATACCGCAAGTCTTCAGAGTCAGTTCACTCCACAGTCCAGTTTCTCAGGCAAAGTCGATGCAAAACAAAAGGGAAGTGTTGCTGTGCTCTGTCCAGGTCTTGACAAGCACTAGCAATGGAGTTAAATACTATCATGATTAAATAATAATTAGCTGACACATGCAAATTTACAAGTGCAATTGCCGTATCTACTGTGCTGCCGACTCCGTGGTTATGACAAGGGGACCAAGTACAGTCCTGGAAACTATAGACCGGCGAGTCTCACACCAGTGGTAGGGGCGTTACTGGAGAGAATTCTTAGGGATAGGGTTTATGATCATTTGGAAAGCCATGGCCTAATTAAGGGGAGTCAGCATGGCTTTGTGCGGGATAAGTCATGTCTTACCAACTTGATTGAGATTTTTGACCAAGTGACAAGGATGATGGATGAAAGTAGAGCTGTAGATATTGTCCACATGGATTTTTGGAAGGCGTTTGACAAAGTCCCTCATGGGGGGGCTCACCCAGAAGATTAAGATGCATGAGATTCGTGGTGAATTGGCCTTTTGGATTCTGAACTGGACAGAAATTGAAGGTTTAAGGGACTAATTCTAGCTGGAGGTCTGTGACTGGCAGATTTCCTTCAGGGATCTGTGCTGGAACCTCTGCTGTTTGTGATGTACATAAATGGCCTGGATGAAAATGTAAATGGGTGAGTTAGTAAGTTTGCAGATGATACAAAGATGGGTGGTGTTGTGGATAAGGTAGACAACTGTGAAAGAATACAGGGGGATATAGATCAGTTGCAGATATGGGCAGAGAAATGGCAGATGGAGTTTAACCCAGACAAATGTGAAATGTTGCACTTTGGTAGGTCAAATGTAAAGAGACAGTACACTGCTATGGGCAAGACATTTAAAATATTGATGAGCAGAGGGATCTTGGGGTCCAAGTTCATAGCTCCCTGAAAATGGCTACGCAGTTTGATAGGGTGGTCAAGAAGGCACATGCATACTTGACTTCATTAGTCAAGACAGTGAATTCAGAAGTCAGGAAGTTGTGTTGCAGCTTTATAAAACTTTAGTTCGGCTGCATCCAGAATACTGCATACAGTTCTCTTCACCCCATTACAGGATGGATGTCGAGGTTTGGAGAGGGTGCAGGAGAGGTTTACCAGGATGCTGCCTGAATTAGAGAGCATGTGCTATAACGAGGCGTTGGGCAAACTTGGGCTGTTTTCTCTGGAGCGTTGGAGACTAAGGGGAGATCTGATAGGTGTTTTCAGATTATGAGAAGTTTAGATAGATAAGACAGACAGTATCTTTTACCTAGGGTTGAAATGTCTAATACCAGAGATCATGCATTTAAGGTGAGAAGGGGTAATTTTAAAGGTGATGTGAGACATAAGTTTTTTACACAGAGTGTGGTGGGAGGCTGGAATGCACTGCCTGGCTTTGTAGTGGACAAAGATTCATTAGGGACTCTTACAAGACGTGTAGATAGCACGTGAATGTGAGAAAAAGAGTGGATTTGGATATTTCATAAGCAGAAGATATCAGTTCAGTTGGCCATTTGATTACTAATGTGATTTTGGCACAACGCTGAGGGCTGAAGCATCTGTTCCTGTGCTGTACTGTTCTGTGTTCTGTGTTCCAAACTGATGCTAACTCAATTGAGAGGTGGACAGCAGACTTTGTGCATTACTGAGCTGCATCAATATGGATTGATTCTTGGAAAATTAACAGCGGATTCATTGGAATGGGACACTCTAGAAAGAAATTAATTGTAAATTGTTTCAGTATTGTCAGATGTACCAAGTTACTGTGAAAACCCTGGCCAGTGTACTGTTCATACTGATTATTTCATCACATCAGAATATTGAGATGGTACAAGGGAAATTAATAACAGAATGCAGAATGAAATGTTACAGTCACCGAGAAAATGCAGACCAAGGGCACAAGGCCAAGGCAAGATAGAATTTGAGGCAAGAGTCAAACCTATTGCAGCAGGGGCCATTCAATAATATTCTAATCATGGGATAGAACCTGTTCCTAAGTCTAATAGTACATGATTTCAGGCTTTTGTGTCTTCTGCATGATGGGGGTGGGGAGAAGAAGGAATATGGGTGGGATTTTTCAATATGTTGGCTGTTTTACAAAGCTAACAGGAGAGGTAGACAGAGCCCATTGAGGGGAGTAAGGTTTCCATGATACTCTGAGTTGTCTGCAGTCTCAGGCAGAGCAGTTGTCATTCCAAGCTGCGATGCATCCAGATAGGATGCTTCCTCTGGTGCATGGATAAAAACTGATGAGGGTGAACAGGGATATGCCAAATTTCTTTCATAAATGTCTGTAGAAAAATCTGACAGCAAATGGTAGCCATTTCTCTGTTGTCAATGTTGTGCAAAGAGGGATTAATATATTAACAAAATTAACTTGTGCAGCTTGCTCTGGATCTCCAGCATCTGCAGGATCTCTTGTGTTCATAAATTAATATTTTGGTTCTTATTAATGTGAGTGTTTCTTTCCAAATAATTGTTATTATGAAGAGAAAATCACACAAACAAACTTCATTCTGTCACATTACATTTTGCTTGTTGTCCTTACCATGATCTTCCCCACCTATCGACTCTGTCACTCATTTGGGTTAGAAAGATAAATGACTTCCCCTGCCGCACAATTCTGTTTGCTCTCAGTTACTGGCAATACCACAAGATTGATGACACCTGACAATGGATATTTAAGATGACATATTTTGTCTGGGGAAGGAGAGAGCAACAAATTACTCTGACAGCCAGGGTTTTTTGGTACTTGCCACTCAAAATGCATTAAGATTATTTAATATAAACCCAAATAATTCTCTGATCTCACTATTGTGACAAAAGTTTGCTCAGAATGAGCTGATATTGAAACGTAAATGTCTTAAGTAAATTACAAAAAGTCTAATGAAAATTTTCAATAAAAATTAAAACCTGATGTCACTGATTAAGATCAGTTAAGTAGTTTTTATATTTATAAAGCACTAACTCTTCAGAATAAAATGTACAAACTTCTGCCTTGCTCTATAGCTTGGCTGTTGTGCATATGTGTGTGTATGTGCTCTGCGTGTGTTAGTGTGCACGAGTGTATGTGTGTCTCTGTATCTGTGTGGTTTGTGTGTGAGTATGTGCGTTAGTGTTTGTGTGTGAGTGTGTGTGTTTGTGGGCAAGTGTGTGTGTATATGTGTGTTTGTGTGTGTCTGTATGCGAGTGTGTGTGTATATGTGTGTGGGTGTGAGTGTGTGTGTGTTTGTGTGTGTCTCTGTATCTGTTTGTGTTTGTGAGTATGTGTGTATATGTGTGTTTGTGTGCAAGTGTGTATGTGTGTGTGTCTGTATCTGTGTGTGTTTGTATGCAAGTGTGTCTGCGTGTGTGTTTGTATGTGAGTGTGTGAGTGTGTACGTGTTTGTGTGTGTGTGCGTGTGTGTGTGTGTGTCTGTATATGTGTGTGTTTGTATGTGAGTGTGTGTGTACGTGTGTGTTTGCGTGTGTTCTTGTGTGTATGAGTGTCTGTATTTGTGTGTGTGTCTGTATCTGTGTGTGTGTGTGTGTGCGTGTTTGTGTGTATGTGTCTGTATCTGTGCGTGTGTGTGCGTTTGTATGAGTGTGTGTATAGTGTGGCGCGTGGCCAAGTGGTTAAGGTGTCGGTCTAGTGATCTGAAGGTCGCTGGTTTGAGCCTCAGCTGAGGCAGCGTGTTGTATCCTTGAGCAAGGCACTTAACCACACATTGCTCTGTGACGACACCGGTGCCAAGCTGTATGGGTCCTAGTGCCCTTCCCTTGGACAACATCGGTGGCGTGGAGAGGAGAGACTTGCAGCATAGGCAACTGCTGGTCTTCCATACAACCTTGCCCAGGCCTCAGTCAACGCCAAAAATCGATTGACAGCCAAAGAGGAGAAGAAGAAGATCTATACAAACAGGTTTCACCTGAACCCAAGGGGGTCCAATATCCTTGTGGGCAGGTTGGCTAGAGTTGTTCGGGTGGGTTTAAACCAATGTAGAAAGGGATGGGAACTGGAGTGATAGAGCTGAAGGTTAGGAATGTGCAAGGGAGAGGGCAGAATTTGTGGGAGGTTGATGGGAATTGATTAGAGTAAGATTATAATAAATGGGTGAATGATGGTCAGTGTGAATTCAGTATGAATGGAATGACCACCAATTTGATAGAGCATCTATCAGGGGAGGGGGTGGTGTGGAGAAATGATGATTTTGTCGGGTTTTTTCCATGGGCTTGTTCCCATGTTGCATGACTCTATATCGAAATGGTGAGGTTTACTGATGGTTGTAAATGTTCGATTCCATTCCCAATTCCTAAGCAAATGAAGTCTATCCCTTTATACACAGGACCGAACAACGCTCTTAGTGTTGGTGTGCATATATGGACCTAATCTCAATCTGAGATCTCACACAATCCTGAAGTATGATTGCTGGCCCTTCATCAGTATTGTATCTAAATCATGGAGCTTCCAACCCAACAGCTAGTAGATGGCAAGAAGTGTGAATTCAACTACAGATGGACAATTTACTGTACACCAGCCTTGCCAGCAGCATTGGCACTCTGTAGACAAAATTCTGAGGCTGAGAAACAGTATAGCCAAATTTACGGAGTGTGGCAGCCTATCAGAACTATACATTCCTATCAGAACCGGCTGTTCTATAGGAGCTCATTCAAATGTCCATGAAATACTGAAGCACTATTGTACAGTCAGAGAGTACAGCTGTTGACAAGCTGGCTGACACTGAAATCCCCCTTATACCTAGTGAGCTCCTCAGTGCAAAGCCAGTGATGGATTTGCAATAGTCTTTGCAAGGTTCTCCCCAAGCAGCATAGAACATACAACAGGACAACAGTGCTGTCTGCCCCAGCCCAGATGCTTGTGCTGAACACAATGCTGAATTAAATTAAATCTCTTCTGTCTGCACAAGATTGATACCCCTCCATTCCCTGAATATTCTGTGATGGATATACACTTTCCTGGCCCCAAAAGGTCTTTCAAGCACAGCAACAGAAATTGCCCAAGTTTCAAGATGTTGGCTGTCCAATAAGTTAAACTTCTAACTAGTATTCTTTGCTCCCATCTTGATTTAAGCAAGGGAAACAATGGTGTCCATGTTGACCTCATTAAATTGGTATCGATGTTAGAAGGCTGTTGGGATAAGTAAGAGTGATAGAGAGAAGATACAGAATTCATTCCTCAGACTTGGATTTTGCATTCATCTGCAATGCTTTGGTATGTTTTTCTAGTTGGTAAGGATTATACTTGTGTTTGGAAATTCTTTGCAAGTTATAAATCTCTGCTAAGAATGACTCCTCAGAAATTAAATATGCTTCACTAAAACAAACTGTTTAATCTGCTGCAAGTATCTCATCCTTGGTGTGAAGGGTGACCCACTGCTTGAACTAGTGATTATTAACAGGTAGGTTCCTTCAGAAAGAGACTAAAACAGAGAAACAAACTATTTCTTGAAATGTAGATCGATACAATAAATCCCTAAACTGAGAACATCCGGAAACCTATAACATACCAGAAGGGACTTAAAATCTTGACTTAAGGTTAGCGTTGTCAAATGGGAGAAGTCAATATCATCACAAGTCATGTATGTATCGAACAGCCTCTTCAAGACAACTATTGCATATGTTTCCACAACCGCCCAAGCAGCCCTTTCCAGCCACCTACAGCTCTCTGTGTAAAAATACATTGCCCCTCACATCTCCTTTTACCTGTCCCCCTCTCACCTAAACTCAAATTCATTAACTGGCTGGTCAGCGAAAGCTCCTGTGAGAGTACCTGGTCGATGTTCCTTCATATAACCTGTGGAAGGAAAATTAGGTCATTCTGTTCTTTCAGCAATTTCTGAAGTCAAGGATACGGTACTCACAAGTACAAGTTCAGCAAGACTATGCCTATCCCTTGAGAATAAATGAATAAACATTAGGAATAGGTTTGATAATAGCTGCCTCAACATTAGCGAAGTAAAGAGCCCAGTTTCAAGCAAAATCTATCCTGCACTTTAAGCACTTCAAGGGAATTAAAAAGGCTGTAAGGCTGTGGTAAATCATGGTACATGACGAATTTGAAACTTAATAGATACCTCCTTCAAAGAGCAGAAAGATATATTTCGATTCTATGATGTAACAACATCAGAGAGAGCACAAAGGCTTTAGTAAATCACTATGTCCTTCCTTCCTTCCCAAATAAGATGCTAATTTATTTCCACAGAAAAACAGAGATAACACAGCTTTGCATGATCAGAACATGAAGCCAATGCCATTGATGATACAAAAGAGCATTGGTTTTCATATTCACAAGCAAACTGAGGCCTGACTCAAACTGCTCAAGGAGATGGCGATGAACTGCCTGCATGAACCACTGCAGTCCCCAAACTGATTTCATAGTGCTTTTCGGAGGGTGTTCTGGGATTATAAGAGTGAAAGTGATGGATGAGAGGTATATTTCCAAGTAGGGCTGGCAAGATGCAATGACAAAGCAAGTAAGCTCCGCAGAAATCTGGGCTCAGTGCTGACCATGGCTGATGCTGGAGTGGAGATGGCAATATCTCCCTCTGGCTGTGTAGCTTCACTCTGGATAAACGTGTCCCCTGCAATGTAGGATGGAATGTTAGCTGTCATAAGCAACTGATGGGGATGAACCAGGGGAATGTTTACAATTCTGTGGGGAGAATTGTCAGAAATGAAACTAATTAGGATGAGTGCTAAAAAACAGGTCTATTTTCAACATGGAGTCAAGGGCTGAAGATTCTCAATCTGCACTGTGCCTTCATGAATCGGTACAGGCAGACACTGTTACTGTGCCTCCATGACCCTATGAAGATAGTGACTCTGTTCCTGTGTCTCTGTGACTCGGTGTACAGGCAGTGACTCTGTTCCTGTGTCTCTGTGACTCGGTGTGCAGGCAGTGACTCTGTTCCTGTGTCTCTGTGACTCGGTGTGCAGGCAGTGACTCTGTTCCTGTGTCTCTGTGACTCGGTGTACAGGCAGTGACTCTGTTCCTGTGTCTCTGTGACTCTCTGTACAGGCAGTGACTCTGTTCCTGTGTCTCTGTGACTCGGTGTGCAGGCAGTGACTCTGTTCCTGTGTCTCTGTGACTCTCTGTACAGGCAGTGACTCTGTTCCTGTGTCTCTGTGACTCGGCGTGCAGGCAGTGACTCTGTTCCTGTGTCTCTGTGACTTTCTGTACAGGCAGTGACTCTGTTCCTGTGTCTCTGTGACTCGGTGTGCAGGCAGTGACTCTGTTCCTGTGTCTCTGTGACTCTCTGTACAGGCAGTGACTCTGTTCCTGTGTCTCTGTGACTCGGTGTACAGGCAGTGACTCTGTTCCTGTGTCTCTGTGACTCGGTGTGCAGGCAGTGACTCTGTTCCTGTGTCTCTGTGACTCGGTGTGCAGGCAGTGACTCTGTTCCTGTGTCTCTGTGACTCGGTGTACAGGCAGTGACTCTGTTCCTGTGTCTCTGTGACTCTCTGTACAGGCAGTGACTCTGTTCCTGTGTCTCTGTGACTCAGTGTGCAGGCAGTGACTCTGTTCCTGTGTCTCTGTGACTCTCTGTACAGGCAGTGACTCTGTTCCTGTGTCTCTGTGACTCGGCGTGCAGGCAGTGACTCTGTTCCTGTGTCTCTGTGACTCTCTGTACAGGCAGTGACTCTGTTCCTGTGTCTCTGTGACTCGGTGTGCAGGCAGTGACTCTGTTCCTGTGTCTCTGTGACTCTCTGTACAGGCAGTGACTCTGTTCCTGTGTCTCTGTGAGTCTCTGTACAGGCAGTGACTCTGTTCCTGTGTCTCTGTGACTCTCTGTACAGGCAGTGACTCTGTTCCTGTGTCTCTGTGACTCTCTGTACAGGCAGTGACTCTGTTCCTGTGTCTCTGTGACTCGGTGTGCAGGCAGTGACTCTGTTCCTGTGTCTCTGTGACTCGGTGTACAGGCAGTGACTCTGTTCCTGTGTCTCTGTGACTCTCTGTACAGGCAGTGACTCTGTTCCTGTGTCTCTGTGACTCTCTGTGCAGGCAGTGACTCTGTTCCTGTGTCTCTGTGACTCGGTGTGCAGGCAGTGACTCTGTTCCTGTGTCTCTGTGACTCGGTGTACAGGCAGTGACTCTGTCCCTGTGTCTCTGTGAGTCTCTGTACAGGCAGTGACTCTGTTCCTGTGTCTCTGTGACTCGGTGTACAGGCAGTGACTCTGTTCCTGTGTCTCTGTGACTCGGTGTGCAGGCAGTGACTCTGTTCCTGTGTCTCTGTGACTCGGTGTGCAGGCAGTGACTCTGTTCCTGTGTCTCTGTGACTCGGTGTACAGGCAGTGACTCTGTTCCTGTGTCTCTGTGACGCTTTGTCTCTCTGTACAGGCAGTGACTCTGTTCCTGTGTCTCTGTGACTCTCTGTACAGGCAGTGACTCTCTGTTTTTTTGTGTATCTGTGACTCTGTGGGGCTTTTATCTCTGTGTTTATGTTTCTCTGTATCCATCACTCTGCTTTGTGACTCTCTGTGACTCTGTCTGCATCATTCTGAATGCAGGGCTACGACTCTCTCTGCCTCTGTCTCCAAGTCAGTCTGTGCAGGGCAGTGGTTCTCTCTCTCTGTTTCTGTGACTGCACGACCCACCACAGGGCTGGGAATCTCTGTGTCTGTGTCTCCACAATTCTGTGTGCAGGGCTGGGAATGTCTGTGTCTGTGTCTGTGTCTCCACAATTCTGTGTGCAGGGCTGGGAATGTCTGTGTCTGTGTCTCCACAATTCTGAGTGCAGGGCTGTGAATTTCTGTGTCTGTGTCTGTGTCTGCATGACCCTCCACAGGGCTGGGAATCTCTGTGTCTGTTCTCCACAATTCTGTGTGCAGGGCTGGGAATGTCTGTGTCTGTGTCTCCACAATTCTGAGTGCAGGGCTATGAATTTCTGTGTCTGTGTCTGTGTCTGCATGACCCTCCACAGGGCTGGGAATCTCTGTGTCTGTTCTCCACAATTCTGTGTGCAGGGCTGGGAATGTCTGTGTCTGTGTCTCCACAATTCTGAGTGCAGGGCTATGAATTTCTGTGTCTGTGTCTGTGTCTGCATGACCCTCCACAGGGCTGGGAATCTCTGTGTCTGTTCTCCACAATTCTGTGTGCAGGGCTGGGAATGTCTGTGTCTGTGTCTCCACAATTCTGAGTGCAGGGCTATGAATTTCTGTGTCTGTGTCTGTGTCTGCATGACCCTCCACAGGGCTGGGAATCTCTGTGTCTGTGTCTCCAAAATGGACGGGTTGCAATTGAATCTGAGGGGATCCAATGTTCTTGCGGGCTGGTTGATTAGAGCTGTTGGGCGTGGTTTAAACTAACATAGTGTGACATGGGAACCAGTATTAGGTTGCAGAGGATGAGCCAGCGGGGTAACAAGTAAATGATGGATATAACATGAACGCATTAACGACAAGCAAATTATTGGTTACAAATGCAGACAGACTAAAGAATTAAATTGTGCCACAGAAGCAAAATTCATAAGGGTGAAGAATTCAGGACTGAAAGTGCTGTATTTAAGCGTGTGTTGCATTTGGAATAAGGTGAACAAGCTCCTGGCGCAATTAGAGATTGATCGGTATGACATTGTGGGCATCACTGCATCATGGTTGAAAGAGGTTTGGAGCTTAATATCAAAGGATATATTTTGTATCGAAAGGACAGGCAGGAGGACGTAAGCAGTGGTGTGGGTCTGTTGATAAGAGATGGAATTACGTCTTTAGAGAGAGGAACGTAGGGTCAGAGGATGTTCAATCTTTGTGGGTGGAGCTAAGAAACTGCAAGGGTAAAAAAAACACCTAATGGAAATCATATATAGGCCTCCAAATAGTAGCTAAGATCTGGGGCTGACTTTGCAAAGGGAGCTGGAAAAGGCATGTAATAAGGGTAATGGCAGAATTATAATGGGCGATTTCAATATGCAAGGGGATTAGGAAAATCAGGTTGGTGTCAGATTGCAAGAGAGGAAATTTGTTGAATGTCTATGAGATGGCTTTTTAGAGCAGTTTGTGCTTGAGCCTACTCAGGAAAAGGCTATCTTAGATTGGGTGTTATGGAATAACCCAGATCTTATTAGGGAGCTAATGTAAAGGAACCCTTAGGAGGCAGTGATCATAATATGATTGAATTCATACTGAAATTTGAGAGGGAGAGGCATGACTCACATGTATCAATATCGCAATGGAATAAAGGGAATTACAGAGGCATGAGAGAGGAGCTCGCCGACGTGGATTGGAGGGCGATCCTGGTGGGGCTGACAGCAGAGCAGAGTTGGCTGAAGCTTCTGGAAATAGTTCATAAGGCACAGGATAGATGTGTCCCACAGAAGAAGAAATTCTCAAATGGCAGGGGTAGACAACCGTGGCTGACAAGGGAAGTTAAGGACTGCATAAAAGCCAAGGAAAGGGCATATAAGGTAGCAAAAGTAAGTGGGAAATTGGATGATTGGGAAGTTTTAAAATCCAACAAAAGGCAGCTAAAAAAGCTACAAGAAGGGAGAAGATGAAATATGCTTGCAAATAGTCAACAATATAAAGCAGGATACCAAAAGTTTTTTCAGTTATATAAAGAGTGAAAGGGAGGTGAGTGTTGATATTGGACCACAGGAAAATGATGCTGATGAGGTAGTAATGGGGGAACAAAGGAAAGGCAGATAAACTTAATGGGTACTTTTTGGTCTGTCTTCACTGTGGAGGGCACTAGCTGTGTGTCAGAGGTCCATGGGTGTCAGGGAGCAGGAGTGAGTGCCATTGCTATAACAAAGGAAAAAGTGCCAGGCAAACTCAAAGGTGTTAAGGTGGATAAGTCACCTGGGCCAGACGGACCACATCCCAGAGTCCTGAGAGAGGTTGCTGAATAGATAACAGATGCATTGGTCATTATATTCAAGAATCACTTGATTCTGGCATGATCCCAGAGGACCGGAAAATTGCAAATGTCACTCCACTCTTTAAGAAGGGAGGAAGGCAAAAGAAAGGAAATTATAGGCCAGTTAGCCTAACCTCAGTGGTAGGGGAAGTGCCAGAGTCTATTATTAAGGATGAGGTTTCAGGGTACTTGAAAACTAATAATAAAATAAGTCGAAGTCAGCATGGTTTCTGCAAAGGGAAATTTGCCTGACAAATCTGTTAGAGTTCTTTAAGGAAGTAACAAGCAGGGTGGACAAAGGAGAGGCAGTGGATGTCATTTACTTGGATTTTCAGAAGGCATTTGATAAGGTGCCACACATGAGGCTGTTTAACAAGATAAAATCCTGTGGTATTACAGGAAAGATACTGGCATGGATAGTGGAATGGCTGACAGGCAGGAGGCAACAACTAGGAAGAACGGGGGCCTTTTTCTGGTTGTCTGCCAGTGACTGGTGGTGTTCCACACGGGTCAGTATTGAGACCACTATTTTTCACATTGTTTTCCAGTGATTTTGATAGTGGAATTGATGGCTTTGTGGCAAAGTTTGCAGATGATACAAAGATAGGTGGAGGGGTTGGTAGTGCTGAGGAAGCAATGTGATTGCAGCAGGACTTAGGCACATTGGAAGAATGGGCAAAAATGTGGCAGATGGAATACAGCGTTGGGAAATTATGATAATGCATTTTGGTAAAAGGACCAATAGTGCAGGCTATTACCTAAATGCGGAGAAGGTTCAAACATCAGAGATGCAGAGGGACTTAGGAGTCCTCATGCAAGACACCCAGGAGGTTAATTTACGGGTTGAATCAGTGGTAAAGAAAGCAAATGGAAAGTTGGCATTTATTTCAAGTGGAATAGAATATAAAAGCAAGGAGATAGTGCTGAGGCTTTATAAGGCACTAATCAGGCCGCACTTGGAGTATTGTCAACAGTTTTGGGCCCCATATCTCAAAAATCATATGTTGTCATTGGAGAGAGTTCAGAGGAGGTTCACAAGGATGATTCTGAGAATGAAGGGGTTAACATTTTGGGAGTGTTTTTTAGCTTTGGGTCTGTACTCACTGGAATACAGTGGGGGGGGGGGTGGTTCTCATTGAAACCTACCAAACGTTGAAAGGGCTAGATATGGTGGATGTGGAGAGGATGTTTTCCCTGGTGGGGGTAAACAGAACTAGAGGGCACAACCTCAGAAATGAGGGGCAACCTTTTAGAACAGAGGTTTTTTAACCAGAGAGGAGTGAATCTGTGGATTGGTCTGTCACAGACTGCAGCGGGGGCCACGTCCGTGGGGATATTTAAGGCAGAAATTGATCGTTTCCTGATTGGTCAGGGCATTAAAGGATATAGTGAAAAGGAAGGTGTGTGGGACTGAGTGGGATCTAGGATCAGCCATGATGGAATGGCAGAGCAAGCTCGATGTGCTGAATGGCCTAATACTGCTCTTATGTCTTACAGTCTTGTTCTGTGTGCAGACTCATTGTGTCTGTCTCCATTGCTCAATGTGCAGGGCTGTGGCCCTCTCTTTCTGTATCTCCCACAGGGCTGTGACTCTCTCTTTCTGTGTCTCCATCACTCTGAGTGACGGGCTGTGACTCTCTCTTTCTGTGTCTCCATCACTCTGAGTGACGGGCTGTGACTCACTCTGTGTCTCCATCACTCTGAGTGATGGGCTGTGACTCTCTTTCTGTGTCTCCATCACTCTGAGTGACGGACTGTGACTCTCTCTTTCTGTGTCTCCATCACTCTGAGTGATGACTGTGACTCTCTCTGTGTCTCCATCACTCTGAGTGACAGACTGTGACTCTCTCTTTCTGTGTCTCCATCACTCTGAGTGACGGGCTGTGACTCTCCCTTTCTGTGTCTCCATCACTCTGAGTGACGACTGTGGCTCTCTCTTTCTGTGTCTCCATCACTCTGAGTGATGACTGTGACTCTCTCTGTGTCTCCATCACTCTGAGTGACGGGCTGTGACTCTCTCTGTGTCTCCATCACTCTGAGTGACGACTGGGACTCTCTCTGTGTCTCCATCACTCTGAATGATGGTCTGTGACTCTCCCTTTCTGTGTCTCCATCACTCTGAGTGACGACTGTGACTCACTCTGTGTCTCCATCACTCTGAGTGACGGCTGTGACTCTCTCTTTCTGTGTCTCCATCACTCTGAGTGACGACTGTGACTCTCTCTGTGTCTCCACCACTCTGAGTGACGGGCTGTGACTCTCCCTTTCTGTGTCTCCATCACTCTGAGTGACGACCGTGACTCTTTCTGTGTCTCCATCACTCTGAGTGACGGGCTGTGACTCTCCCTTTCTGTGTCTCCATCACTCTGAGTGACAGGCTGTGACTCTCTCTGTGTCTCCATCACTCTGAGTGATGGGCTGTGACTCTCTCTGTGTCTCCATCACTCTGAGTGACGGGCTGTGACTCTCTCTGTGTCTCCATCACTCTGAGTGACGGGCTGTGACTCTCTTTCTGTGTCTCCATCACTCTGAGTGACGGGCTGTGACTCTCTTTCTGTGTCTCCATCACTCTGAGTGACGGGCTGTGACTCTCTTTCTGTGTCTCCATCACTCTGAGTGATGACTGTGACCCTCTCTGTGTCTCCACCACTCTGAGTGACGACTGTGACTCTCTCTGTGTCTCCATCACTCTGAGTGACGACTGTGACTCTCTCTGTGTCTCCATCACTCTGAGTGACGGGCTGTGACTCTCTCTGTGTCTCCATCACTCTGAGTGACGACTGTGACTCTCCCTTTCTGTGTCTCCATCACTCTGAGTGACGACTGTGACTCTCTCTTTCTGTGTCTCCATCACTCTGAGTGACGACTGTGACTCTCTCTGTGTCTCCATCGCACTGAGTGACGGGCTGTGTCTGTGTACAGCAGATGCTATTTCATTGGCACCCCGGAACATCTAGGCAGTAAAGTTGCATAAATCAGGATAAACTTTATCGATCACCACTCGGCATTTAACACCATCATCCCCTCAGGTTGAATTAGTAAACTCCAAGACCTGGGCCTCAATACCCCCTTGTGCAGTTGGATTCTGGTACACCCATTAGTCTGGATTGGCAAAAACATCTCCTCCACAATCTCCATCAGCACAGGGGCACTGCAGGGATGTGCATTTAGCTTCACGCCTGGCTGTGTGGCTAAGTACAGCTCCAAAACCATATACAAGTTTGCTGATGACACCACTGTTGTGGGCAGTATCAACGTACTGGAGGCAGAATGAAAACTGGGCTGAGTAGTGTAATAACAACCTCCTACTCAGGGTCAACAAGACCAAGGAACTGATTGTAGACTTCAGGAGAGGAAACCAGAGGTCCATGAGCCAGTAACCATCAGAGGATCAGAGATGGAGAGAGTCAGTAATCACCCAGATCATGCTCTTTTCTCACTGCTGCCATCAGGTAGAAGGCACAGGTGCCTCAGGACTCACACCACCAGTTCAAGAACAGTTACTACCCCTCAACCATCAGGCTCTTGAACAAAAGGGGATAACTACACTCATTTCAAGACACTTCTGTTATTTCATGTTTGTTATTCATCGCTACTTAGTTACACTTACATTTGCACAGTTTGTTTACAGTTTACAGTTCCTGATTTTAACAGCTTCTGATCCTGTTTACAGTTAATGTTCTACAGATTTGCTAAGTATGCCCACAGAAAAAGAACCTCAGGGTTGTATGTAGTGACATGTATGTACTTTGATAATAAATTCTACTTTGAACTTTGATTAGCTGTGAAATACAGCACTCTAGGAAATGCTGAGCAGGACGAGCTGTGCTGGTGGAGAGAGAAATATTGAGCTAATATTGTGAGTTGATGACCGAGATCATGACTGGTCAAACAGAGTGAGTTATGTGAGGTTGTCAGTCTTCTGCAGTCAACATACCCAGGTGGAAGTCAAGGTGCTTTTCACTGAGCTTGTATTAGCCTCATCGTAACAAAGCAGAAAATTGCACACAAATAGATTAGACTGGGAACTAACTACTAACTAACTAACTACTTTGTAGCTATGGGAACTCGCATGGGACCCAGCTACGCCTGCCTCTTCGTTGGTTATGTGGAACAGTCTGTGCTCCAAACCTATTCTGGTGCTGCTCCCCAACTTTTCCTTCGCTACATTGATGACTACATTGGTGCTGCTTCCTGCACCCATGCTGAGCTCGTCAATTTCATCAACTTTACTTCAAACTTCCACTCAGCCCTCAAATTCACTTGATCTATCTCAGACACCTCTCTCCCCTTTCTCGATCTCTCGGTCTCCATCTCTGGAGACAGACTGTCCACTGACATCTTCTACAAGCCCACTGACTCTCATAACTACCTCGACTATATCTCTTCCCACCCCGCCACATGCAAAAATGCCATTCCCTATTCCCAGTTCCTCCGTCTCCACCGCATCTGCTCCCAGGTTGAGGCTTTCCGTTCCAGGACATCTCAAATGTCCTCTTTCTTTAGGGATTGTAGTTTCCCTTCTGCTGTCATCACTGATGCCCTCACCCGCACCTCCTCCATTTCCCGCACTTCAGCCCTCACCCCATCCTCCCGTCACCACAACAGGGACAGAGTTCCCCTTGTCCTCACCTACCACCCCACCAGCCTCCGGATCCAGCACATTATCTTCCACAACTTCTGCCACCTTCAACAGGACCCCAGCACTAAGCACATCTTTCCCTCTCCACCCCTCTCTGCCATCCGCAGGGATCAGTCCCTCCGCGACTCCCTGGTCCACACGTCCCCCCCCATGAATCTCCCACCCGGCACTTATCCCTGTACGCGTAAGTGCTACACCTGTCCCTACACCTCCTCTCTTGCCACCATTGAGGGCCCCAAAAAGTCCTTTCAGGTCAGGCACTTGTGAATCCGTTGGGGTCATCTATTGCATCCGGTGCTCCCGGTGCGGCCTCCTCTACATCGGTGAGACCCAACACAGATTGGGGGACCGCTTCGTCGAGCACCTCCACTCCATCCACCACAACAGACAGGATCTCCCGGTAGCCACCCACTTCAGCTCTGCGTCCCATTCAATTCAGATATGTCCATACATGGCCTCCTCTACTGCCAGGATGAGGCTAAACTCAGGTTGGAGAAGCAACACCTCATATACCACCTAGGTAGTCTCCAGCCCCTTGGTATGAACATAGAATTCTCCAACTTCCAGTAATTCCCTCCCCCTCCTTTCCTCTATCCCTATTTCACTCTGCCCCCTCCCCCAGCTGCCTATCACCTCCCTCATGGTTCCACCTTCTTCTACTATCCATTGTTTTCCAGCCTATCACCTGCCTGCTTCCCCTCCCCCACCTCTTTGTCTTTCAAATTACTGGTTTTTCAACTGAACCTACCAGCCTTCTTCCAGCTCTCCCCCACCTTCTTTCTTCAGTCCTGACGAAGGGTTCCGGCCCGAAACGTCGACTCATCGTTTCAACTGATGCTGCCCGACCTGCTGAGTTCCTCCAGCATGTTGTGAGTGTTGTTTTGATCCCAGCATCTGCAGATTATTTTGTGATTAGATTAGACTGGGAATGGGAATGGAGAATTTAAAGTGGTAGGTTAGGGTTAACCCTGCAGACTAGATGAAGTACAGGAATGTCACTGCTTCACCTGGAGTGACTCAGTTGTAGATATCCTTCCACTAATCAGCAACCCATCACTGCTCTTTGGAGAAAACACGTCCCTTTTTGACAGAGAGTGAAACTACATCATTGTCCATGTGCAGCCTCACTGGGGCCCTATATAAATGCAATAAGGCATCTTTGTTCTTGAACTTAAAAAGTAATAAAGGATAATACACCATTTGTCTGCCTAAATCATTTGTGCTTCTGGCTGTCAGTCCTCAGGAACTTCTCTACAAGTACTCCCAGGTTCATTTCAACATCAACACACCCTGATCTCACCATTATATGAAAAACATGCTTTGTTTTTGTGCACCTTCACATTTCAAACTTTATATTCTATCATGTCCATATCCCTTTCTACCACCTCACAATCCCACTGCTAGACCTGAAAATGACATCTGATCCCTCCAACCCCATTAATGATCTGGGCCCCATGCACCGTTCTCTGTGGTACCCCACTCGTCACAGCCTGACAAACTGAGACAGACCCATGTGTTCCATCTCTTTACTTTCTGTCCAATAACCAATTCTCAATCTGTGCCTCTGTGAACTTTAACCTTGTTGACAATGGTCCTGTGAGGGATTTTAGTAACATCCTCATCTACTGCTCTCGCTTTATCTATTCTACCCGGCACATCCTCAAAAAACTCCAGGGAATTAATCTAAAATAATTTTCCTTTCATTAAGTCCATACATCTCTGCTCAGTTATACCATTCTTTTCAATACCTCCTGTTGTTGCATCCTGCACTTGAATCTCCAGCCCCTATTCTACCACTGATGTTAGCATAATATGTTTATTGTTTCTTTGTCCTCTCCTTTTTAAATACTGGAGTTATATTTGTTAACCTCCAATTAACAGGCACTATCCAGAGTCTATAGAACCCTGGAAGATTTTTTACTAGAGAATCCTCTCCAGTAAACTTCTTCAAAACAATGGTACTTAAATTATTAGGCCTTGGTAAATATCAGCTTCCAGTTTTACCATCTAGTACTTCTCATTCACTTTACCAGAATCCGCCAGTTCTATTGCAGGTCATTCATCTGTAATAGGACATGGAATAGTACAGCCGGGCAACAGGTTCTGTGGCCATGCTATTGTATAGAACATGATACCAAATTAAATTAAACCCATCTGTCTTCAAATGGCCTCCGCCAGAGAAAGCAGGAACTCCCAGTGGCCACACATTTTAATTCCACATCCCATTCCCATTCTGACATGTCTATCCACGGCCTCCTCTACTGTAAAGATGAAGCCACACTCAGGTTGGAGGAACAACACCTTATATTCCGTCTGGGTAGCCTCCAACCTGATGGCATGAACATCGACTTATCTAACTTCCGCTAATGCCCCACCTCCTCCTCGTACCCCATCTGTTACTTATTTTTATACACACATTCTTTCTCTCACTCTCCTTTTTCTCCCTCTGTCCCTCTGAATATACCCCTTGCCCATCTTCTGGGTCCCCTCCCCCACCTCCTTGTCTTTCTTCCCGGACCTCCTGTCCCATGATCCTCTCGTATCCCTTTTGCCAATCACCTGTCCAGCTCTTGGCTCCATCCCTCCCCCTCCTGTCTTCTCCTATCATTTTGGATCTACCCCTCCCCCTCCAACTTTCAAATCCCTTACTCACTCTTCCTTCAGTTAGTCCTGACGAAGGGTCTCGGCCTGAAACGTCGACTATACCTCTTCCTACAGATGCTGCCTGGCCTGCTGCGTTCACCAGCAACTTTTATGTGAGTTGCTTGAATTTCCAGCATCTGCAGAATTCCTGTTGTTTGTCTTCAAATGATCTGTATCTTCCATTTCCTGTACATTCATATGCCTCTCTAAAACTGATGATATCTGCTTCCGTCACCTACCCTGGTAACCTGTACCTGGTGCCTATCTCTCTATGTTTAAAAAGAACATTTGCCCTGCACATCTCCTTTAGATGTCCCCCAGTCACCTTACAGCTGAGTCCTTCAGTATTTGATATTTCTATCCTGGGAAACAGAATCTATCTCTCTCGTTATTTTATATATTTTTATCAAGCCCTCCTCTCAGCCTCTGATCTTTCAGAGAAAATGATCCAAGTTTTTCCAAACTCTCCTTGGAGCACTTGCCCTCTCATCCAACGCTCTCCACATCCTTCCTGCAATGCAGTGACTAGAACTGCACATTATACTCCAAATGTAGTTTTATATAGTTATAACACTGGCTGATTATGATTTTTCTCTCTACTGATGCCGGGCATTTCCCCCAGCTCTGATCTCCATTTCACTACTTTTACATTTCCTTTTTTCTCAGACTATCCTCGTTAATTGATCGAACTGATGTCCTCATCAACACCTTATCATCATGGCAAATGACCTCACTCATCCTTTGCTTCTCTCCCCCTCTGCAATTTCCCTTCTCTCTTTCCCAGTTCTGATGAACGTCCCTTGGCATGAAACTCTCTTTCTCTTTCCACAGATGTTGCCCAACCTGCTGAAGGTTTTCGGAACTACAAGAGGCTAAATCTCACCAACATCTTTACTTTCTAAGATGTGGTTTGATTGAGGAACGACTGTGCAGGTGCATGGACATCAGCGAGTTAGATGGGCGGGAAGAGTTTAAAAGGAGGACAGCTTTATAGAGCGAGCATAGGAGGAGCGGGCAATGGAGTAGAGGGAGTCAGAATGATCAGGAGGGCTTTGGCTCAACGGGGTTTTGGCGATAACGGGTCGAGGCGAGGTAAGTTACTTGAGAAGAATAGGAATAGGAAGTATGTCTGTGAGGTCAGTGTTTTGTACTGGGTGTCAGATGTGGGATATCTGGGAAACTCCCAGCTTCCTGGATGGCCAAATCTGTCCCAGGTGCGTCGAGCTGCAGCTCCTTAGGGACCGCATTAGGGAACTGGAGATGCAGCTCGATGACCTTTGTCTGGTCCCTCTGTCCCTCTGAATATACCCCTTGCCCATCCTCTGGGTCCTCCCCTTGTCTTTCTTCCCGGACCTCCTGTCCCATGATCCTCTCGTATCCCTTTTGCCAATCACCTGTCCAGCTCTTGGCTCCATCCCTCGCCCTCCTGTCTTCTCCTATCATTTTGGATCTCCCCCTCCCCCTCCAACTTTCAAATCCCTTACTCACTCTTCCTTCAGTTAGTCTTGATGAAGGGTCTCGGCCTGAAATGTTGACTGCACCTCTTCCTAGAGATGCTGCCTGGTCTGCTGCGTTAACCAGCAACTTTTATGTGTGTTGCTTGAATTTCCAGCATCTGCAGAATTCCTGTTGTTTAGGTGATAGAGAGGAGCTATAGGCAAGTAGACACACCAGGGCCTGGGGAGACAGTCAGGAGAGGGAAGGGCAAGAGTCAGATACTAGAGAGTACCCATGTCGCTGTCTCCCTTAACAATAAGTACTCCTGCTTGAGTACTGTTGGCGGGGAGGTGGTGGATACCCTACCTGGAGGAAGCAACAGTGGCCGCGCCTCTGGCACAGAATCTGGCCCAGTGGCTCAGAAGAGTAGGGAAAGGAAAAGGATGGCAGCAGTGATAAGGGACTTTATAGTTAGGGGTGAGTCAGGCGATCCTGTGGACGCAGAGAAGAAATGCGGATGGTAGTTTGCCTCCCAGGTGCCAGGGTCCGGGATGTTTTTGATCGCGTCCACGATATCCTGAAGTGGGAAGGAGAAGAGCCAGAGGTCGTGGTATCTATTGGTACCAATGACATAGGTAGGAAAAGAGAGGATGTCCTGAAAACAGACTACTGGGAGTTAGGAAGGAAGTTGAGAAGCAGGACCTCAGAGGTAGTAATCTCAGGATTACTGCCTGTGCCACGTGACAGTGAGTATAGGAATAGAGTGAGGTGGAGGATAAATGCGTGGCTGAGGAATTGGAGCAGGGGGCCAGGATTCAGATTTCTGGATCATTGGGACCTCTTTTGGGGCAGGTGTGACCTGTACAAAAAGGATGTGTTTCACTTGAATTCCAAGGGGACCAATATCCTGGCGAGGAGGTTTGCTAAGGCTGTTGGGGAGAGTTTAAACTAAAATTGCTGGGGGCTGGGAACTGAACTGAAGAGACAGAGAAAGAGTTGGTTGGCTCAAAATTCGAGAAAGCTTGTAGACAGTGTGAGAGGGAGGACAGGCAGGTGATAGAGAAGGGATACTCTCAGAATGATGGTTCGAGGTGTGTCTATTTTAAAGCAAGGAGAATCATGAACAAAGCGGATGAGTTTAGAGCGTGGATCAGTACTTGGAGTTAAGATGTTGTAGCCATTACAGAGACTTGGATGGCTCAGGGGCAGGAATGGTTACTTAGAGTGCCAAGCTTTAGATTTTTCAGAAGGGAAAGGGAGGGAGGCAGAAGAAGTGAGGAGGCATGGCACTGCTGATCAGAGATAGTGTCACAGCTGCAGAAAAGGAGGAAGACATGGAGGGGTTTTCTATGGAGTGTCTGTGGGTAGAAGTTAGGAGCACGAAGGGGTCAATAACTCTAACGGGTGTTTTTTATAGACCACCCAATAGTAACAGGGACATTAATGAGCAGATAGGGAGACAGAATCTGGAAAGATGCAATAATAACAAGGTTGTCGTGGTGGGAGATTTTAATTTCCCCAATATTGATTGGCATCTCCCTTAGAGCAAGGAGTTCAGATGAAGTGGAGTTTGTTAGGAATATGTAGATAAGCCTACAAGAGAAGAGGCTGTACTTGATCTGGTATTGGGAAATAATCCTGGTCAGGTATCAAGTCTCTCAGTGGGAGAGCATTTTGGAGATAGTGATCACAATTCTATCTCCTTTACCATAGCATTGGAGAGGGATAGGAACAGACAAGATAGGAAAGTGTTTAATTGGAGTAAGAAGAAATATGAAGCTATCAGGCAAGAACTTGGAAGCATAAATTGGGAACAGATGTTCTCAGGGAAATGTATGGCAGAAATGTGGCAAATGTTCAGGGGATGTTTGTGTGGTATTCTGCATAGGTACATTCCAATGAGACAGGGAAAGGATGGTAGGGTACAGGAACCATGGTGTACAAAGGCTATTGAAAGTCTAGTCAGGAAGAAAAGAAAAGCTTACTAAAGGTTCAAAAAACTAGGTAATGATAGAGATCTAGAAAATCATAAGGCTAGCAGGAAGGAGCTTAAGATTGGAATAAGGAGAGCCAGAAGGGTCCATGAGAAGGCCTTGGCGAGCAGGATTAAGGAAAACCTCAAGGCATTCTACAAGTATGTGAAGAACAAGAAGATAAGATGTGAGAGAATAGGACCAATCAAGTGTGACAGTGGAAAAGTGTGTATGGAACTGGAGGAGATGGCAGAGGTACTTAATGAATACTTTTCTTCAGTATTCACAATGGAAAAGGATCTTGGTCATTGTAGGGATGACTTACAGCAGACTGAAAAGCTTGAGCAAGTAGAAATTAAGAAAAAGGATGTGCTGGAGCTTTTGGAAAGCATCAAGTTGGATAAGTTACCGGGACCAGACGAGATGTACCCCAGGCTACTGTGGGAGGTGAGGGAGGAGATTGCTGAGCCTCTGATAATGATCTTTGCATCATCAATGGGGACGGGAGAGGTTCTGGAGGATTGGAGGGTTGCAGATGTTGTTCCCTTATTCAACAAAGGGAGTAGAGATAGCTCAGGAAATTATAGACTAGTGAGTCTTACTTCAGTGATTGTTAAGTTGACAGATAAGATCCTGAGAGGCAGGATTTATGAACATTTGGAGAGGCATAATATGATTAGGAATAGTCAGCATGGCTCTGTCAAAGGCAGGTCATGCCTTACGAGCCTGATTGAATTTTTTGAGGATGTAACTAAACACATTGATGAAGGTAGAGCCGTAGATGTAGTGTATAGATTTCAGCAAAGCATTTGATAAGGTACCCCATGTAAGGCTATTGCGAGTAAGGAGGTATGGGATCCAAGGGGACCCTGCTTTGTGGATCAGAATTGGCTTGCCCACAGAAGGCAAAGAGTGGTTGTAGATGGGTCATATTCTGCATGGAGGTTGGTGACCAGTTGTGTGTCTCAGGGATCTGTTCTGTGATCCCTTTTCTTCATGATTTTTATAAATGACTTGGATGAGGAAGTAGAGGGATGGGTTAGTAAATTTGCTGATGACACAAAGGTTGGGGGTGTTGTGGATAGTGTGGAGGGCTGTCAGAGGTTACAGCAGGACATCGATAGGATGGAAAACTGGGCTGAGAAGTGGCAGATAGAGTTCAACCCAGATAAGTGTGAGATGGTTCATTTGGGTAGGTCAAATCTAATGGCAGACTATAGTATTAATGGTAAGACTCTTGGCAGTGTGGAGGATCAAAGGGATCTTGGGGTCTGTGTCCATTGGACACTCAAAGCTGCTGTGCAGGTTGACTGTCTGGCTAAGAAGGCATATATGGTGCATTGGCCTTCATCAGCTGTGGGATTGAGTTTAAGAGCCGAGAGGTAATGTTGCAGTTATATCGGACCCTGGTCAGACCCCATTTGGAGTACTGTGCGCAGTTCTGGTCACCTCACTACATGAAGGATGTGGAAACTATAGAACCGGTGCAGAGGAGATTTACAACGATGTTGCCGAGATTGAGGAGCAAGCCTTATGAGAATAGGTTGAGAGAACTTGGCCTTTATTCCTTGGAGAGGCGGAGGATGAGAGGTGACCTGATAGATGTGTATAAGATGATGAGAGGCATTGATCATCTGGATAGTCAGAGGCTTTTCCCCAGAGCTGAAATGGCTAACACAAGAGGGCACAGTTCTAAACTGCTTAGATGTAGGTACAGATGAGCTGTCAGGTGTAAGTTTTTTACACAAAGAGTGGTGAGTGCGTGGAATGGGCTGCCGGCGACTGTGGTGGAGGCGGATACAATAGGGTCTTTTAAGAAATTCCTGGACAGGTACATGGAGCTTAGAAAAATAGAGGGCTATGGGTAACCCTAGGTAATTTCTAAGGTAAGGACATGTTCGACACAGCTTTGTGGACTGAAGGGCCTGTATTGTGCTGTAGGTTTTCTTTGTTTCTATGCTTCTCAGAAGGATAAAGAAATTTGGTATTTCCCTGTTGACTCTGAGCATCTTTTTATCAATGCAGCATAGAAAGCATCCTATTTGAATACATCAAAGATTGGCATTACAGCTGCTCTGCCATGACTGCAAGTAATTGCAAAGAGTTGTGTACATCACAGAAACTAGCCTCCCCTCCATGGACTCAGTCTATACTTGTTTATACTGGGTTCACTGACACAGTAAAGCAGCCAGCATAATCAAAAACCCCACCCACCTATTCTTCCGCTCTCCCATTCAGCATCAGGCATCAAAGCCTTACGAAAGCCTGAAAGCACATACTACCAGGCTCAAGGAAAGCTTCAACCACACTGTTATAAGACTATTGAATAGTTCCCTAGTACAATAAGATAGACTCTTGACCTTACAATCTACCTGAGTATAATCTTGCACTTTTAGTTGTTTACTAGCACTGCACTTTCTATGCAGCTGTTTATTCTGCATCCTGTTATTGTTTTACCTTGTGCTACTTCAGTAAATGAATCGATACGTATGAGCTGTATGCAAGATAAGTTTTTCACTGTACCTCGGCACGTGTGACAAAATAAACCAATTGCAACTCAGAGCCAGTTTCCAAGTCCATTCTACTAACAATCATTGTGTGCCTTTTAGTAAGCAATTACTCAACCCAATGAGTGACAATACATTTAATGCAAACAAATGTCACTGATTTTTTAATGAAATTGTATATACATCTGAAAAAATACTACTACATAAAGGGCTAAGAGAGAATGAGCAGCTGTGTTTAAATTGCACAGTAACTAAGAATTCCTCCCAATAGGGATAAGAGCAAAACAGGCAAGACCTTTCCCTAACGAGAGAAAATCTGTAGATGCTGGGGGAACCCAGCAGGCCAGGCAGCATCTATGGGAAAAAGTTCGGTCAACATTTTGGGTCGAGACCCTTCGGCAGAATCTTCCCTTACTTGGTGCCTTTGTATGTATATGCAACTCTTCTGAGTGTCACTGAAGTTGTGTGTTGGTTTCTATATTTCTTATTATAATCTATAGGTTTTTATTATGCATTGCAATGTACCACTGCTAAAAAAAACAACAAATTTCACAACAAAAGCCAGTGATAATAATGCTAACTCTGTCCTTTTCAACAACTACAATTTCTCTACCCAGTTGTGCTGGGATTAACTGCAGTGCCCACAAAACTTGAGCAAACTCTCAGTTTGAAACAATAAATCGAAGACAAAAATACCTTCCTACTTTAATCCTTTTTGGCTCAAATTTTCCCTTTGAGATAAATTCTGATGACACACAGCCTTCCTGAAATGGAAAACAAAATGAAGCAAATATTGTCCCCTGAATCTAAATGCCACAAGGGAAATCATTTCCTGAAACAAGATCAACACTTCCGCTTTTCTTGCTTAATCTGAAAGAGGTGTTTGACGCTTTGATGCAAGAGGCAATTAGAAAAAGCTCAGTAATTTTGTGAAAATGACAATGATCCATATCTAATCCTTCTAACAATCTTTTCTTGCCCTGATTATACTCTGACGTGTCACTGAGTGCTTCTAAACTTTGAATCAGTGAGCTTTGGCATGTGTGGGCTCACAGTTGGTTAATTAGATGCTGTTTCCTTTCGAAGAATAAATTACCAGGATCAGATGGATATACTCCATGTTGCAAGAGGAGAGAAGGGAAAACATTGGTGTGGCTGTAGTTCAGATCTTTAAAACTTTGCTGCTCACAAGTGAGTTACCGATGACTGGAGGATGGTAAATGTGGTCCTCCTTTTCAAGATGGGTAGCATATGATACTAACATCAATAGGAGGGGTGTTTTTGGAAAAAAATATGAGGGGCAGCTCTAATGATAACTTGGAAAGAATTTTCCTAATCAATCTACTGGAATAATTTGAAGAGATAAGAAAGTGGTTCACACTAATTTCAAAAAGACCTTTGACAATCTACCATGGGATATTGTTTTAAAGGGGAAAGGTCCATGGGATCCAGGGCAAATTAGAATTGGTTGGTGATGGGTGACGAAGCGTGATTGTGGAAGATTGCTTTTGTTATTGCATGCCTGTGAGTAATGATGTTCCAGGGATATCAGTGCTGGGATACTTGCGGCTTATAATATACGTGAATGATTTGGATGGGGACATTGGAAGCATGATCATAGGGTTTGCAGATAACACAACAACTCATGAAGGTGTTGATGATGTGGAGATTGATGCGTTGGTGAGATGGACTGAGAAATGTCAAATGGTACTTAATCCTGATAAGTGTGAGGTGAAGCATTTTGGGAGTATACCTTAGGTGTGGACATACACCATGAATGGTAACTTCTCCTAGGAAGCACTGAGGAACAGAGAGCCCTTGCTTTACGAATCCGAAAATCCCTGAATGCGGCAATGCAGGTAGATATCATGATTAGGAAAGTATTGGGATACTGGCCTTCATTAGGCAAAACACTGAATATAAAAGCAGGGAAATTATGCTCTCTATTTATAAAACATTAGTCAGATGTCTGCAGGAATACTGCATGCAGTTCTGGTCTCCATGCTACAGAAAATATTTGATACTTCGGAGAGGATGCAGAGGAGATTCCCCAGGATGTTGCCTGAGATAGAACATTTCAGTGAAGACGAGAGGCTGGAAAGGTTGGCTTTGTTTTCCCTGGAACTGAGGAGGTTGAGGGGAGGCATGAATGAGGTAAATAAAATTATGAGGTGTATAGATGGGGTAGACTGCAGGAACTCCAAAGCTATAGGACATAAAATCAGAGGACATAGTTTTAAAGTAAGGGGTAGGAGATTTAGAGAGGATCTAAGGGGACCTTTTATATCCAGTGCCTAGAACACACAGCTGGACAGAGTGTTTGAAGAAGAGCCCCTGACTGTCTGATAAATGGAAAAGTCTATGGAGAAATTGCATAAAGCTCAAGCTGGCAGAGACTTTGCTGCATCTCCCTCGGTGTTCCTGTGAGTTTCTACAGAAGTTTATTGCATCTTCGTCTTTTCCTCCAGTCTTTGGCAAGTATTGCTAGAAAGTGATGGAAAATATTACAGCCTATTCACTCAGAAGGTGGTGGATATGTGGGCTACATGAGAAAATGATAGAGGCAGATTTTATTTTTAACAGTATTTAGATAGAAACATAAAAACATAGAAACCTACAGCGCAATACAGACTCTTCAGCCCACAAAGCTGTGCTGAACATGTCCTTGCCTTAGAAATTACCTAGGGTTACCCATAGACCTCTATTTTTCTGAGCTCCATGTACCTGTCCAGGAGTCTCTTAAAAGACTCTATTGTATCCGCCTTCACCACCATCACCGGCAGCCCATTCCACGCACTCACCACTCTCTGCATAAAAACTTACCCTTGACATCTCCTCTGTACCTACTTCCAAGCACCTTAAAACTGTGCCCTCTCGTGCTAGCCATTTCAGCCCTGATTTGCTCCACTCCAGCGCTCCTTCTGCAAGAAACAGATTTTATGGTGGCCAACCATTTCCCCATTCCCATTCCAGCATGTCAGTCCATGGCCTCCTCTACAGCCACAATGAGGCCACTCTCAGGTTACAGGGGAAACTCCTCATATTCTGGGTCGCCTTCAAGCTGATGGCATGAACATCCATCTTTTTAACTTCCAGTAATTTTCCCCTCTCTCTGCACACTCTTTTTCCATTCCCATTTCTGGGTCCCTTTTTCCCTTCTCCTCACCTGCCTTTTACCTCTCTCTGGTGTCCCTCCTCCTCCTTCCCTTTCTCCCATGGTTCACTCTCCTGCTTCTTCAGCACTTTGCCTTTTCCACCTACCAGCTTCTCACATGATTTTCCGCCTCGCCCACCCACCTACCTTTCCCCTTCACCTGGCTCCATCTAGCTTGCACTCCTCCCCTTCCCGTCTCTCACCTTCTTATTCTGGTGCCCCCCCCCCCCGCTGCCTTTCCAGTCCCAATGAAGTCTCAGCCTTAACATTCTTTATTCCTTTCCACAGATGCTGCCTGACCTTCAGAATTTTGTGTGTTACATCGTTATAAAAGGGTTAGAGAGATGTGGCCAAATCCAGGCAAACAGGCAGACTATGATTTAGACAGGGAGAAAATTCAAAATGCAGAGATGCAAAGGAACTTGGGAGTCCTTGTGCAAGATATCCTAAAGGTTAGCCTCCAGGTTGAGTCGGTTGTGAAGAAGGCGAATGCAATGTTGGCATTCATTTCTAGAGGTATAGAATATAAGAGCAGGGACTTGATGTTGAGGCTCTATAAGGCACTCGTGAGACCACACTTGGAGTATTGCGTGCAGTTTTTGTTCCTTATTTTAGAAAGGATATACTGACATTGGAGAGGGTTCAGAGAAGGTTCACAAGAATGATTCCAGGAATGAAAGGGTTACCATATGAGGAACGTCTGGCAGCTCTTGGGCTGTATTCCCTGGAGTTCAGGAGAATGAGGGGGGATCTCATAGAGACATTCTGTATGTTAAAAGGCCGGAAAAGATTAGATATGGCAAGGTTATTACCCATGGTAGGGGATTCTAGGACAAGAGGGCACGACTTCAGGATTAGAACTGAGATGTGGAGAAATTACTTTAGTCAGAGGGTGGTAAATCTGTGGAATTTGCTGCCATGAGTGGCTGTGGAGGCCAAGTCATTGGGTGAATTTAAGGCAGAGATGGATAGGTTTTTGATTAGCCAGGGAATCAAAGGGTATGGGGTGAAAGCAGGGGAGTGGGGATGACTGGAAGAATTGGATCAGCCCATGATTGAATGGCAGAGAAGACTCGATGAGCCGAACAGCCTAATTCTGCTCAAATATCTTATGGTCTTATGGTGTAAGTGGGACTAGCTCAAATGTTCCTGGTCCGCATAGGCAAGTTGGGCTGAAGGGCCTGATTCTGTGTCCTTTAACCTTTAACCTTTTGCTTATGTATATGGACGTGGACTAAACACAGTGATGTGTGCCATTGCTGGACAACTAAAGGTTAGCTGGCTCTGGAGACTGACAAATGTTCTGCTCCCCAGACTTCAGCACTAAAATCTCCCACCACGACAACTCTGTTATTATTACACCTTTCCAGAATCTGTCTCCCTTTCTGCTCCTCGATGTCCCTGTTATTTTTGGGACATCTATAAAAAGCACCCAGTAATGTTATTGATCCCTTCCTGTTTCTAACTTCCACCCACAGACTCAGTAGACAATCCCTCCATGATTTCCTCATTTTCTGCAACTGTGACACTATCTCTGGTCAACAGTGCCATGACCCACCTCTTTTGCCTCCCTCCCTATACTTCCTGAAACATCTAAAGCCTGGCACTCAAATTAACCATTCCTGCCCCTGAGCCATCCAAGTCTCTGTCATGGCCACAACATCATAGCTCGAAGTACTGATCCTCGCTCTCAGCTCACCCGCTTTGTTCATAATACTCCTTGCATTAAAATAGACACATCTTAAACCATCGGTCTGAGCTCATCCCTTCTCTATCACCTGCCTATCCTCCCTCTCGCACTGTCTCCAAGCTTTCTTCATTTGTGAGCCAACCACCTCTTCCTCCGTCTCTTCAGTTCGGTTCCCACCCCCCAGCAATTCTAGTTTAAACTCTCCCCAATAGCCTTAGCAAACCTCCCTGCCAGCATGTTGGTCCCCCTGGGATTCAAGTTCAACCCATCCTTTTTGTACAGGTCAAACGTGCCCCAAAAGAGGTCCCAATGATCCAGAAATCTGAAACCCTCCCCTCTGCTCCAATCCCTCAGCCACACATTTCTCTCCACCTCATTCTATTCCTAAACTCACTGTCACATTTCACAGCCAATAATCCTGAGATTACTACCTTTGAGGCCCTGCTTCTCACCTTCTTTCCTAACTGCCTGTAGTCTGCTTTCAGGACCTCCTCCCTTTTCCTACCCATGTTGCTGGTACCAATATGTAAAACTCAACCCCAAGGTAGATCCATAGGCCCCAACTATGCCTGCCTTTTCATTGGCTACGTGAAACATAGAAACACAGAAAATAGGTACAGGAGTAGGCCATTCAGCCCTTTGAGCCTGCACCGCCATTTATTATGATCATGGCTGATCATCCAACTCAGAACCCTGTACCTGCCTTCTCTCCATACCCCCTGATCCCTTTAGCCACAAGAGCCATATATAACTCCCTCTTAAATATAGCCAATGAACTGGCCTCAACTGTTTCCTGTGGCAGAAAATTCCACAGATTCACCACTCTGCGTGAAGAAGTTTTTCCTAATCTCGGTCCTAAAAGGCTTCACCTTTATCCTCAAACTGTGACCCCTCGTTCTGGACTTCCCCAACATTGGGAGCAATCTTCCTGCATCTAGCCTGATCCAATCCCTTTAGGATTTTATACGTTTCAATAAGATCCCCCCTCAATCTTCTGAATTCCAATGAGTATAACCCTAGCCGATCCAGTCTTTCATCATATGAAAGTCCTGCCATCCCAGGAATCAATCTGGTGAACTTTCTTTGTACTCCCTCTATGGCAAGAATGTCTTTCCTCAGATTAGGGGACCAAAACTACACACAATACTCCAGGTGTGGTCTCACCAAGGCCTTGTACAACTGCAGTAGTACCTCCCTGCTCCTGTACTCGAATCCTCTTGCTATGAATGCCAGCATACCATTCGCCTTTTTCACCGCCTGCTGTACCTGCATGCCCACTTTCAATGACTGGTGTATAATGACACCCAGGTCTCATTGCACCTCCCCTTTTCCTAATCGGCCACCATTCAGATAATAATCTGTTTTCCTATTTTTGCCACCAAAGTGGATAACCTCACATTTATCCACATTAAATTGCATCTGCCATGAATTTGCCCACTCGCCTAATCTATCCAAGTCACCCTGCATCCTCTTAGCATCGTCCTCACAGCTAACACTGCCACCCAGCTTCGTGTCATCTGCAAACTTGGAGATGCTGCATTTAATTCCCTCATCTAAGTCATTAATATATATTGTAAACAACTGGGGTCCCAGCACTGAGCCTTGCGGTACCCCACTAGTCACTGCCTGCCATTCTGAAAAGGTCCCGTTTATTCCCACTCTTTGCTTCCTGTCTGCCAACCAATTCTCCATCCACATCAATACCATACCCCCAATACCATGTGCTTTAAGTTTGCACACTAATCTCCTGTGTGGGACCTTGTCAAAAGCCTTTTGAAAATCCAAATATACCACATCCACTGGTTCTCCCCTATCCACTCTGCTAGTTACATCCTCAAAAAATTCTATGAGATTCGTCAGACATGATTTTCCTTTCACAAATCCATGCTGACTTTGTCCGATCATTTCACCGCTTTCCAAATGTGCTGTTATCACATCTTTGATAACTGACTCCAGCAGTTTCCCCACCACCGATGTTAGGCTAACCAGTCTATAATTCCCCAGTTTCTTTCTCCCTCCTTTTTTAAAAAGTGGGGTTACATTAGCCACCCTCCAATCCTCAGGAACTAGTCCAGAATCTAAAGAGTTTTGAAAAATTATCACTAATGCATCCACTATTTCTTGGGCTACTTCCTTAAGCACTCTGGAATGCAGACCATCTGGCCCTGGGGTTTTATCTGCCTTTAATCCCTTCAATTTACCTAACACCGCTTCCCTACTAACATGTATTTCCCTCAGTTCCACCATCTCACTAGACCCTCTGCCCCCTACTATTTCCAGAAGATTATTTATGTCCTCCTTAGTGAAGACAGAACCAAAGTAGTTATTCAATTGGTCTGCCATGTCCTTGTTCCCTTGTCCCGTTTCTGTCTGTAAGGGACCTACATTTGTCTTAACCAATCTTTTTCTTTTCACATATCTATAAAAGCTTTTACAGTCAGTTTTTATGTTCCCTGCCAGTTTTCTCTCATAATCTTTTTTCTCCTTCCTAATTAAGCCCTTTGTCCTCCTCTGCTGGCCTCTGAATTTCTCCCAGTCCTCAGGTGAGCCACTTTTTCTGGCTAATTTGTGTGTTTCTTCTTTGGAATTGATACTATCCCTAATTTCCCTTGTCAGTCACGGGTGCACTACCTTCCCTGATTTATTCTTTTGCCAAACTGGGATGAACAATTGTTGTAGTTCATCCATGTGATCATTAAATTCTTGGCATTGCATATCCACCGTCAACCCTTTAAGTATCATTTGCCAGTCTATCTTAGCTAATTCACGTCTCCTACCTTCAAAGTTACCCTTCTTTAAGTTCAGAACCTTTGTTTCTGAATTAACTATGTCACTCTCCATCTTAATGAAGAATTCCACCATATTATGGTCACTCTTACCCAAGGGGCCTCTCACGACAAGATTGCTAATTAGCCCTTCCTCATTGCTCAATACCCGATCTAGAAACATCCATTTTCCTGGACTTCCCTGTTAATTCTCCCCAAAACTTTCTGCGCTACATTGACAACTGTAGTTGTACTGCTTTAGGCACCCATGCTGAGCTCGTCAGTTTCATCAACTTTGCTTCCAACTTACATCTTGCCCTTAAATTCATCGTAGTCTATTTCTGATACCTCTCTCTCCTTTCTTGATCTCTTTGTCTCCATCTCTGGAGACAAATTGTCTACAGCTATCTTTTAAAAGACCTATCTGTTCCCGTGGTTATTTCGACTATACCTCCTCCCACCCTGTCACCTGTAAAGATGCCATTGCCTTTTCTCAGTTCCTTCACCTCTGCTAGACCTGTTCCCAAGATGAGGCTTTCCTTTTCAAAACACCAGAGGTGTCCTCCGCCTCCTCCAAAGAACGGATTTTTCTTCTCCCACTATTGATACTGCCATCATCTGCAGTTGCTTCCATTTCCCAAACATCCGTCCTCACCCCATCTTCTTGCTGCCTTGACAGCGGTAACTCCTTTTGCCCTCACCTACCACCCCGTGAACTTCTGCATCCAACATATGATTCTCTGCAACTTACACCATATCCAACAGGATCCTACCACCAAGCACATCTTTACTAACCCCCACCCTCCAACTCTTTGCTTTCCATAGTGATTGCTCCCTCCGTGATTTCCTTGTCCATTCGTCCTTCCCCATTTATCCCTGCAAGCAGAAGAAGTGCTGCACCCAGCCACTCAGCTCCTTCCTGAACTCCATCCAGGACCCAAAACAGTACTTCCAGGTGAGGCAACAATTCACCTGTGAATCTGTTGTGGTCATCTACTGTGCTCCCGGTGAGGACTTCTCTACATTGGAGAGACCCAGCATAGACAGGGGGACCACTTTGCCAATCAACTTCACTCCATCCGTAAAAAGCAGGATTTCCTGGTGGCCAACCATTTCAATTTCAATTCCCATTCTGACATGTCCTCCTCTACTGCCTCTCTCGGGCTGGAGGAGCGAAGCCTCATATTCCATTTGGGTAGCCTCCAACCTGATGGCATGAACATCGATTTCTCTAACTTCCGGTAATTTTAACCCTCCCCCTTAACTTTTCTTCAATCTCCCAGTCCGGCCACTTCTCTGTTACTCACCTGCCTATTTCCTTGCCCTGGTGCTCCTCCTCCTTTCTTTTCTCCCATCGTCGATTCTCCTCTCCTATCAGATCCTTCTTCTCTAGCCCTTTTCTTTCTACCTATCATCTCCCAGCTTCTTACTTCATCCCCCCCCTCCCCTACCCACCTGGCTTCACCTATCACCTTCTAGCTTGTACTCCTTCCCCTCTCCCCTAATCTGGCCTCTTCCTCCCTCCTTTCCAGTCCTGTTGAAGGGTCTCAGCCCAAAACATCAACTGTTTAGTTATTTCCATTGATGCTGCCTGATCTGTTGAGTTCGTCCTGCACGTTGAGCGTGTTGATCTGGATTTCCAGCTTCTGCAGAATCTCTTGTGTTTATAATATTGCCATTGCAAGATTTTTTTAACAGTTAAAAGTTTCAGGAATGGATTTCCAGATATTTAGCACCTCACTGTCTGTATTCTTATTCTTTGACCCAGTCACCAGCTGATCTTTGCCAATATTTTCTAGTTCAGGTCTTAAGTTGACAAATCTTCGCTTCCGAATTCAGCTGCTTTGTAAATCAATTCAAAGTACAACGTTGCAAGTAAATCTATCATCAAAGTACATACTGTAGCATGTCGACCATATACAACCCTGAGATTCATTTTCTTGTGGGAATGCACAATAAATAAAAGAAACAATAGAATCAATGAAAGACGACACACAAGAAGGACAAATAACCAAAATGCACAGGGCAGCAAACTGTGTAACACAATAATAATAACAATAAGTAAATCAGCAATCAATATCGAGAACATGAGATGAAGAGCCCTTGAAGGTGACCCTATAGGTTATGGGAACAGTTTGTTTTGGAGTGAGTGAAGTTATCCCCTTTAGTTCAAGAGCCTGATGGTTGAGGGGTAGTAACTGTTCCTGAACCTGGTGTTGCACTTCCTGTACCTTCTTCCTGATGGCAGCAGAGTGAAGACAGCATGGCCTGGATGTTGCGGTCCTGATGATGCATGCTGCTTTTCTGCAACAGAGCTCCATGTCGATGTGCTCATTGGTGGGGAGGGCTTTATGCACGACGGACTGGGCTGTATCCTCTACTTTTCTCATGATTATCAAAATCAATCCACTGCAACATTTCCATATTCAGTTTCCCTAGTGTTGCACAGTTCGCTTTTTTTATGTATTTTGTAATTTCTTCAAATGACCTGAACTTAGTGAATCTAAAAAAAAATTGTTCAATAGCTGAAACAAATAAGCCCAAAAATTGCATTGGAAAGCTCTGAATGTATGTCCTTTCAAAAATGTTATTATCTGTCAAATTCTTTTATAAATTTGAGAAATATTTAAGAGTGCCATTTTCAGCATCACCTTTAAACATTTGTTCGATTTCAAACCTTTTTATATTATCAAACATAACATCCAGTGTTTTGCCAGATCCCTGTAAGCTGATGTTCAAGTCATTTAAATAGATGATAAATTAAAGAAAATAGATGCGAAACAAATCTCTAGCACTACAAGAAGCAAAACTACGGGTCTGTTGTGGGTGGTTTGGCTGTAAAATCATTTGATTCAAATATAAAGCCGTGCATTTAAAGTGGGGGGGGAGTTTAAAGGAGATGTGCAGGACTAGACTGAGCATGGAATGGGCTACCAAGGATGGTGACAGAAGCAGGTAAGTTTGTAGCATTTCAGAAGCTGTTAGATAGACACAGGAATATACAGGGAATAGAAGGATAGTACAGAATAGAGGGATATGGATCATGTCCAGGGGATTTAGTTTAGTTTGGGATCATTTTCGGCACAGTTATTGTGGGGCAAAGAGGTGGTTCCCATGCTGTAGTGTACTGGAAGGCCAACTTCGGACTGTAAGCAGTTAAAGTCAGGTTTATTGTCATATGCACAAGTACATGTATGCACCATTGTAATGACAAACATCACAGGTATATAGCATCACTATATACCGGCACGGGTATATGCCTGCACTGTTCTGTGTACTTTATGCAGTCCTGGGTAGGTCTGTAGTCTAGTGTAGGTTTTGTGTTTTGTGTTGTTTTACGTAGTTCAGTGTAGTTTTTGTATTATTTCATGTCGCACTATGGTCCTGAAAAACATTGTCTCGTTTTTACTGTGTACTGTACCAGCAGTTATGGTCAAAATGACAATAAAAATGACGACTTGACTTGACTTGACTTGATAAAAACAGCAATTCCAAGAAAAACATAAATCATATGTAACTTTTATGAAACAACGCAATTGGAAGAAAAAGAAGACCATTTTAGAGTAAAGCGATTGAAGTAGTTCTGGTATTGCTAAACCAGGGTTAGGTTTTTAGGGTTTTTCTAATTAGTTCAAAAACTGAATGGTTGAGGGGAAGTAGTTGTTCTTGTACCTGGTGGTGTGGGACTTCAGGCTTCTGCAACTCCTGCTGCAAAAAGGAGGCATAGTCATAGTCATACTTTATTGATCCCGGGGGAAATTGGTTTTCGTTACAGTTGCACCATATAATAAATAGTAATAGAACCATAAATAGTTAAATAGTAATATGTAAATTATGCCAGTAAATTATGAAATAAGTCCAGGACCAGCCTATTGGCTCAGGGTATCTGACCCTCCAAGGGAGGAGTTGTAAAGTTTGATGGCCACTGGCAGGAATGACTTCCTATGACGCTCTGTGCTGCATCTCGGTGGAATGAGTCTCTGGCTGAATGTACTCCTGTGCCCAACCAGTCCATTATGTAGTGGATGAGAGACATTGACCAAGATGGCATGCAACTTGGACAACATCCTCTTTTCAGACACCACCGTTAGAGAGTCCAGTTCCATCCCCACAACATCACTGGCCGTACGAATGAGTTTGATGATTCTGTTGGTGTCTGCTACCCTCAGCCTGCTGTCCCAGCACACAACAGCAAACATGATAGCACTGGCCACCACAGACTCATAGAACATCCTCAGCATCGTCTGGCAGATGTTAAAGGACCTCAGTCTCCTCAGGAAATAGAGACGGCTCTGTCCCTTCTTGTAAACAGTCTCAGTGTTCTTTGACCAGTCCAGTTTATTGTCAATTCAATTCCCCAGGTATTTGAATTCCTCCACCATGTCCACACTGACCCCCTGGATGGAACCAGGGGTCACTGGTACCTTAGCTCTCCTCAGGTCTACCACCAGCTCCTTAGTCTCTTTCACATTAAGCTGCAGATAATTCTGCTCACACCATGTGACAAAGTTTCCTATCGTAGCCCTGTACTCAGCCTCATCTCCCTTGCTGATGCATCCAACTATGGCAGAGTCATCCGAAAACTTCTGAAGATGACAAGACTCTGTGCAGTAGTTGAAGTCCGAGGTGTAAATGGTGAAGAGAAAGGGAGACAAGACAGTCCCCTGTGGAGCCCCAGTGCTGCTGATCACTCTGTCGGACACACAGTGTTGCAAGCACACGTACTGTGGTCTGCCAGTCAGGTAATCAAGAATCCATGACACCAGGGAAGCATCCACCTGTATCGCTGTCAGCTTCTCCCCCAGCAGAGCAGGGCGGATGGTGTTGAACGCACTGGAGAGGTCAAAAAACATGACCCTCACAATGCTCGCTGGCTTGTCCAGGTGGGCGTAGACACGGTTCAGCAGGTAGACGATGGCATCCTCAACTCCTAGTCGGGGCTGGTAGGCGAACTGAAGGAGATCTAAGTGTGGCCTGACCATAGGCCGGAGCAGCTCCAGAACAAGTCTCTCCAGGGTCTTCATGATGTGGGACGTCAATGCCACTGGTCTGTAGTCATTGAGGCTGCTGGGGCACGGCGTCTTCAGCACAGGGACAAGGCAGAACGTCTTCCACAGTACAGGAACCCTCCGGAGCCTCAGGCTCAGGTTGAATACATGGCGAAGTACTCCACATAGCTGAGGGGCACAGGGCTGAAATGGTGGAGATCTCTGATGATGAATGTTGCCTTGTTGAGGCAGCATCTCCTATAATACAGCCATTGATGGAGAAATACGTATTGGGCAGAGTCCACTACTCATGGTAGCTTCTTATGTCCCTGTGCATATGTATTGCCAGACAAGATCACGATACTTTCCACAGTACATCTATTATAGAGTGTCTTTGACAAGCTGAGCCTCCTAAGAATGTAAATGTGCTTTGTATAACTGACTGGTTTCTTATTTTTCTAGACTCCTTTGCCTGTGAGGAGATTATTTTAATTGCTGCTGGCAAGGAGCTTGATCATATAAATACAGAGCTGTGGAGTGAAAGATGTGAACCGTAACTATGACTGACAGATCAGCATCATTAAAGCCTTCTCCACTGGATCTGACTGTCTAAAAAACACCACTGAGATATCAATAGAAGTTGTGCTAAATTACTTACAGTGATGATAGAAACAGCACTGATTTTCTCTTTTAAGATGGTTCAATTTGAACCAGCTCCTTTAAGCTTGTGTTTTGTTAAGTGAACCATTTTGCATTTCATTCTCTCCACAGTGCTCCTAGATATTCTTATGCTCACTGTAACAGGTAAGCTGAATTGTGCACACAATCAAAGTGAAAACCAGCTCTGTGTTGGCATCTCCATGGGATTTATCCAACCAGAATTTAGTTCCATTCCATTCTACTCTATTCCATTCCCACCTCATGTTATAAAACAACAAAGTTACATTCCTATGGTAAACACAAGAGATTCTGCAGGTGCTGGAGATCCAAAGCAACACACACACAAAATGACGGAGGAACTCAGCAAATAAAGCAGCATCTGTGGAAGGAAATAAACAGTTGATGTTTGGGGCTGAGACACTTCATCAGGACTCATTCCTATAGTGGTATTCATAATCTCCCAAAGAGCCATCCAAATAATCAGAGCATTTGGACCATAGATTGAATCATAAACATAAGTAATATTGCAGCCAATTTGCTAATAGCAAACTCCATCAAGCCTCAGTTACTATAAGCAAACTGCTCGAGGAACTCAGTAAGCTGATCAGCAATTATGGGTGACAGGACCTGGGCTGGATGGTGCTAGTAGGTGATAGGTGGACTGAGGAGGAGTGAAGGATGAGGGACAGAGAAGCCAGGTAGGGAGGGGAATGTTATGTTGCAACTTTATTAGACACTGTTTAGGCAGTCAGAGTATTGTGTGCAGTTCTGGTCACCACACTATTGTAAAGATGAGATTGTGATGCAGACAGTGCAGAGGAGATTCACCAAGATTTTAATTGGATTGGAGGACTTTAGTTATGGGGAGTACTTGGATAGGCTGGGCTCATTCCCCTGGCATGAAGGAGTCCGAGTGGTGACCTGAAAAAACCTATAGAAGAGACCTAGATGGCATAGGTAGAATATTTTTCCCGTGGTATGGGTATCAAAAACAAGAGGGCCAAGGTTTAAGGTGCAAGTTAAAAGTTTTAAAGGGAACCTAAGAGATAGGTTTTTTTTTACAGATGGTGGTTGATGTGCACTATCAGAGGAGGTGGTGGTATCAGATGCAATCACTACATTTAAGATACATTTAGACAGACATTTAACCCAGCAAGACATTGCATGATATTGTTGTGTTAATTTTTCAGTAATATTTGAGTAATATTGCAAATATATTGTTTGATTAAGCATTCATTGTTTGTATAAATAATTCATTAAGGTTTATATGTGAAAGTGCGTGAATGATATACGTCATTATGCCACCACATCATATGCGCTTGCCTTACTAAAAGTAAACACAAAACATAACCTTCTCCTTTCAATTAGTTTTATTTTTTGCAGTTACAAAGCATAACAGCGACAAGAGTAGGTTTTAAATTGACCTGATATGAACTTGTTCCAAGTGCTGCAAGACGTTTGAGTTCAAAAAGAAAGGCAGAAAATGGACAAGTTCATGGGTTCATAAACAGTGAGTACTAGGTGATAACAATTAATTTTTAAAAAGCAAAATGGCAGGCCACATCGGAAAGATAGATGTGTGCGATTGCACAACAGATAACTGGATTTTTGTATACTGAGTAAATTGAGCAGTATTTTAAAGCAAACTGAATAGCCAATGAGGAAACGAGTGCCAGTTTTACGGAGTATAATAGCACACAGATTGCTTAGAAGCTTAACTGCTCCAACCAAACCAGCCAAAATGAGCTTTGCTGATGTCATGAAAGTAGTACAGGCACAGTTAGAACTGAAACCATTGCTGAATGCAGAATGCATCAGGTTTCATAAACAGAATCAAAAGCAAGGGCAGCCCATTTCAGCGTACATGGTTGAATTGAAGAGATTGTCTGACCATTGTAAGTTCAGTGATGGGCTTAATGATGCACTGAAAGATTGTTTAGTTTGTGGAATCTTACAAGAAGGAGTTCACAAATGGTTTCTAACAGAAGCTGAATTCACATTTAAAAGAGCAGTTGAAATCGCTGTATTAATGGAAACCACAGATAGAGACACAATTGAGTTGCAATCAGGAATGAAAATGAGTGTGAACAAAATTGCGATGTTCGAAGCAGAAACATGCCTGGCTGAACTAAATTGTGTAATTATTGTGGCATGGGCTCACATACACCGGGCCATTACAGGTTTAAAGGCAAAACTTGCAGAAAATGCAACAAAGTAGAACGCATACAAAGAGCATGTTCAGCAGACCAAAATAAATGGACTGCAAGGGTAAAGGTAAAAATTTTAGAAATCAAGTTTCAGTTTCAAAAAGAGCACTAATATGCATATTGTTGATTAAAAATCTAATAATGAGGAGAGTGATACATGACTATGTTGCCTTGAGATTTTCAAAGCTAACAATAGACATGGCATATAGCTTACACCAGAAGTGAACAGCACATTAATTAAAATGAAATCAGATTAGCTTGACTGTTCTAGTCACTTCACAAAATGAGTTTCAACAGTATTTCAAAGATACTGAACTGAACCTGTAGGTATCCAACTAAGAACTTATACTGGAGAAATGATAATTTCTGTGGGAATGACATTTGTAACAGTGAAATACAACAACCAACAAGTCACCCTGGGCTCGTGCATGGTGAAAGCAGGAGGGCCAGCATTGTGGGTGAGTGATTGGCTGAGACAACTACAACTTGATTGGAGGTTGATCCACTATTTGGATGCCACGTTCCCTGAAGCAGAGTCAACTGAAAGTGAATTAAGAAAGGTACTGGATGATGCCACAGTAGTCTTCAACAATGGCATTGGACAAGTCAGACAGATCAAGGGTAAAATAGTGTTAAATGAAAATATCACACGTCTTACAAAGCCCATCCGTTTCCTTGTACCATCATAATAAAGCACCAATGAGCTAAGTCACGTGGAGGCTGAAGGAATTCTTTCCGAGGTTGATTGGAATGCATGAGCAATGCCAGTGGTTCCAGTAGCCAAGAAGAATGGGTCTGTCAAAGTCTGTGGTGATCTTAAGATCACCATCAACTCAGTACTGAAAGTAGATCAATACCATCTGCCCAGGACAGAGGATATCTTTGCAAACCTTTCTGGAAGGAAACACTTCAGCAAAGTAGACTTAATTGAAGCCTACCTACAGATGGAGATGGAAGAAGTGTCCAAAGTGTTTCTCACCATAAAAACTCACAGAGGGTTTTATTGCTATAATAGGCTTATTTTTGGAGCAGCATCTGCTCCTGTACTCTGGCAGAAAGCCATGGACCAGGAGCTGCAAGGCTGCCCAGGCACAAGGGTGCTGAGAAAATACAATTGGTGGACAAAGGACATGTCACAGTTGCAGTCATTTTTTAGGATTTGTCAATTACCACAACAGGTTCCTGCCAAACGTACCTATTGTGCTCCGTGCCTTGAACATTACTACAAATCAGGAAGAAATAGCAATGGACAAAGCAGAATGAGATGGCTTTCCAAGAGGCAAAAATGGTGACATCAGACACTGTGCTCACATGTTATGATCCACGTCATTCAGTGAAGCTTGTCTGTGACGTCTCGCCACATGGTATAGAGGCAGTCATGTCACATGGTATGAGTCATGGAAGTGAACGCCCCATAGCCTTTGCATTCTGTTCCCTTACCACTGCAAGGAGAGATTATGCACAAATTGACAGAGAGGCCTTCAGTCTGGTTTGGGGTGTAAAACATGTTAACCAGTATCTGTATGGGAGAGAGTTTACCCTCATTACTGATCGCCAAACACTGGTGCCCATTTTCAATCCACGGAAGGGGGTTCCCCTAACAACAGCAGCACAAATGCAGAGATGGACCGTGTTTCTTGGAGGACACAAGTACAAAATCAAATTCAAGAGGATGACTATTGATGGATTGGCCCATTTAACCCTGGAAAAGGAAATACTGGAAAAAATTATAAAATGGATCCTCCTCTTGAAGTATTCTCCCTACTGCAGATCAAAAGTCTCCTATTACAGCAGAGGTGACTCAAAAGGAAACCAGAAAAGACCCCATATTGACTTAGGTCTACATGGCAAACCGTAAGTGGTTGGAATAAGCACAAGAAATTCCAGCTGCCTCATTTTTACCAGTGTCGGAACGAACTTGCCCTTGACAGAGGTTGCTGTACGTCGGGATGGAGAGTTGTTGTACCATCCAAACTGAGAGATGAAGTGTTGGAGGAGCTACATGCCAGTCGTCTAGGCATGGTCCAAATTAAGGTATTGGCTCAAAGCTTTGTCTGGTGGCTTGGAATAGATTAGCAGGTCGAGCAGCTCACCACACACTGTTCACAATGCCAACACGTCCAGAAGATGCCAAGAACAGTGCCTCTCCATTCCTGGGAATGGGCTGCATTGCCCTGCCTGAGGATTCATGTGGATTTTGCTAGAGACTTCATGGGCACAAATTTCCTGGTGTAGTGGTTGCAACTACAAAGTGGCCAGAAGTGTTCCCAATAGCCACCTCTGCAGCCTTGCGAACGGTTGATGTACTGAGAAGCCTTTTCTCAAGGACTGCTGTTCCAGAACACTTAGTCAGGGACAATGGACCACAATTTGTTGCAGGACAGTTTCAGTCATTCCTGAAAACAAATGGAATATGACATACTACGTCTGCACCATGCCCGCCCAGCTACAGACAGCTTGACAGAAAGATTGCCCAGAGTCTAAAGAATGCGCTGTGAACAATGTCAGTAGAACACACTACACTGACACTGAATCAGAAACTCACAAATTTTCTCCTTGAATGTTGCAATGCGGCACACTTCACAGTCAACAACTCACCAGCTATGTTGTTCCTGCTTCGTCCTTTACGTTCATGCTTGGATCTCCTCAAACCCAATCTCAGAAGGAGTATACAGGATGAACAGCTGAGACAAATCGAGGGCTCTTCAAACAAGGAGATTCTATATTTCACTCCTGAACAAGCAGTCCTAGTGAGGGACTATAGAGGCGATCAAAAATGGAACTGGAAAAATTAAGAACAGAACTGGACCACTCTCCTACACAGTGGAGATTGCACCTGAAGTCATTTAGAGATGACACATAAATCAGTTGAGGAGAGCAGAGTCAATTATTAAAGAGGAAAGGTGTCCAGGGATGTCAGAACCACTTCCTGCAGTCACAGAGTCAACTCCTACAACCACCGCGAAGTGGCTCTGGAGCGTGAGGTTGTTTCACAGCCGCAATTCTCACCCGCCAAGCAGAGTGACCCCCAGTAACAAAAATAAGAAATCCTCCATAGTGATTACTTCTTAAGGCCTGAATGAGACACATTAAAATTTCCTATGCTGTCGATGTCTGTCTATAGTAGTAGTATACCCTGTATAGAGTTCGAGATACATTCTTCTATTGAGTTGGGGTTTATAGCTAAGCATAGAAGAGTGTTCTGCGTCTAATATGTCAGTGATATTTGAGTAATATTCTAAATACATTGTTTGATTAAGCATTCCTTGTTTGCATAATTCATTACAGGTTATGTGTAAAAGAACATGAATGGCGTACATCATTACATCACCATGTCAAATGTGCGCACCTCACTAAAAGTAAAAATGAAACATACACGTTCTCCTGGGCTCACGTCTTTTTCTTTCAATTAGTTTTGTGTTTTGGAGTTGAAAAACAAGACCAATATGAGCCTAATGGGATTAGTGACAAAGGGTAAATCGATCAGAATGCACTGAAGTTGGGCTGAAGTTTCTGTGCTATGTGACAGAGTGACTCACTGACAGGACAGACAGGGTCAGAGTGTAACATGGAACACCTCTGCCTCGTTTGCTGTGCAGAAGTCCCTGACAGGGGCTTTCGACCCATCACTCCTCAGAAACAAGTGTGCTACCCAAGTAGCTGAGGTAGGCCATTCTGTTACAAAGCCTGGCAATCATAGTCATAGGGTCAATGTCCTTCAGCCCATCTAGTCTTTGCCACACTGTTATTCTGCCTGGTCCCATCAACCCCCACTTGGACCATAGCTCTCCATACTCCTCCCACTCACATACTTATCCAAACTTCCCTTAAATGTTGAACGTTTAAGTATGGACGTTGGGAGGTTATAAAAAAAGCTGTCTGTCTATTCAGATTTTTTTTAACTATCTGTGTTAAGGAGGACCAAGGAAAATTCTAGAAATGGAAGTATCTAAAGTAAGGAGGACCAAATAAAAGTATCTAAAGATTTTCTTTTTACACCTCCTCTCTGCATTATGAACACCTTGTACGCACAAAAGAACATTTGGGACACTGGTGGGATGAATGGGGATGGATTTGCAGGCTGCTGCAAGGCTGGACACACCTTCTACAGGGTTCCAATAGGGCATTTTCACATTCCTTCTCTCTCTTCAAACCACAACAATCAGGGGCCAAGAGGAGCCAAGCAAAGCGAGTGCTCTGAGCAGACTCACTCACTGAATTAGGGAGGCCGGCTGGCGCAGTTGATTCCGGACCCACTCGCTCTCCCATCACACAGTTTCTGTCATCCTCTCCCATACACTGTATTTGTTCATGCTTTCCTGCAGACATTTCTCAGGAATGTAACCTGTTGTGACCCGGAGACTTTCTGCACTCTGACCAAGCGGCAAGAGTCGAATTCACTGCCCCTGTTCAGCAGGAGCTGGACAAGTCCCTCGCCATGCACAAAAGACAAATTATCCACTTTGCTTTGAGGTTCAGAGCAGAACTGAATCCTAACTGGGAAGCCAGGAATACTCCTCTCGCCTCCTTACAAATTCAGAGTGCCCCACCTCCCTGATCAGGACCTCCCTTCCAGGGTATGGCTGAAGGGCAGCAGTGCCTGGGGACGTGCATCTGGGGGTCAGGCCTGGGAGAGGCGCTGATGTCTGGCAATCCATCCCTGTGTGTAACACGTCAGTCAAGCAAACCCTGATCCAGAATATTGTCACTTAGTAGCTTCCCCTTGATTGTCACTCGAAATAATATAGATTGTGAAGGATTTCTCTACACAAGTAACCTCTCCCCTTCAGCTCGCTAAAGCAGCCTGAGGAGGGAAGGAAGCTTGTCTGAAAGGATCACTGATAGTGACAGAATGATGCTTTACTGTTGCAGCCCAGGGCAGACATCCACACATTCTCTTTTGGTTCTGATAGTCAGCAACCTGCCTTCGAGCGCAGCCAGGCTGACAAAGGTTGACCAGCCTCTTCTGAGATATTCCAGCACCTCACACATTGACAGAGCAAATGCATTAGGTCTCAACTCTTGACATCAGGAGTTACTTACTTACATCAGGAAAGGACGATTCCATTTAGCTAAGCCAGTCTCTGCCAGCTCCCAGCAGTTTCAAGAATCTACATGCAAATATCACCAGCAATCTGTTGTGGTCTAACAATGTGAAGTTACATTCAAAACACACTCTAGCTTGTCTGCTGCCTCAGGAGGCTAAGGAAATTCAATATTTCCCTGTTGACCCTCACCAATTTTTACAGATGCACTCTATCTGGTACATCATTACCTCAGTAAAGGCAACTGCTCTACCCACGTCCACAAGAAACTGCAGGTTTGTAGACACAGTCCAGCACATGTCAGAAAACAGCCTCTCCTTCATGGACTCTGTCTGTACTTCTCGCTGCTTCAGTAAAGCTGGCGACATAATCAGATACCCTACCTACCCTGGACATTCTCCCTTTTCCCTCCTCCGTCAGACAGTGATTGAAAACAAAGCACATTCCGTCAGGCTCCAGGCCAGCTTCTGTCCCACTGTTAATGACCTGTTGTACAATAAAGGTGAACCCTTGATCTCCTAATGAACTTTGTCATGGCCTGTGCACTTTACTTCTCTCCCTGCCCGACACTCTCTCTGTAACTGTAACACTACAGATAACAGAAGAATGAAGGGCCGCAGTACACAGAGAGGAAGCATTAGATTAACCTTGGAGTAGATTAAAGGGATGGCACAACATCCTGGGCCAAAGGGCCTATACTGTGCTGTACTGCTCTATGTTCTGTATTCTGCATTCTAGTGTTGTTTTCCTTTTACTGCCTCAGTGGAAAGGTCAGTCTGGATGGCATGTAAAATGAGGTGTTTCCCTGTACCTCAGTATGTGTGACAGTAATGAACCAATCTCATCCACTCTCTCCCTGTTCCTGTACTCCCAGCATCCTCTTTGTTCTCGCCTGCCCCTCCACTCCTTTGCTACTTGGTCACCAAATGAGCATACCAGCACATCTTTGGGGTGTGAGAGGAAACCAGAGCACCCAGAGAAACCCACGCACTCACAGAGGGAGCCTGCAAACTCCACACGGACAGCACCCAAGCTCAGTATCAAACCCAGGTCTCCACAGCTGCGAGGCAGTGCATCACAGTTCATGGTTCTGAGTTCAGATGAACACAAGTGGATTGTGGGATTGCAGCAACTTCAAAAGATTCACCAAACATTTCATCAATTTTAGTGGAAGAGCTTAAACTTGGAGTGCAAGGAAGCAGTTTGCAAAATTTTGCAGATGCTGGAATCTGAAACACGGCAGAAACACTCAGCAGGTGAGGCACCGACTGTTTATACAGGAAGGTGAAGCAGCCCTTCCCAGTCATGCATCATGCTAACTTGAAAATATATCGCTGCTCCTTCATTATCACTAGGTCTAAATCCTGACACTCTGTCTCTAAACGTAGTGGGTATACCCACATCACAGGCTGTAGAAGCACCATCTTCTCAAGGCCATTTAAAGATGGGCAATGAAATCCTGGCTCAGCCACTGAAACCCATGTCCCTTGAACTAATATAAAAGGCGTTAAAAAACACAGAGTTGATGTGTCATGTCAATGACCTTTTATCAATGGCCTTGTCACTGCAATGCCCTCCAGCCCTATTTTTCATTCATTCATCCATTCATGGCTTGGCTTCGCGAACGAAGATTTAGGACGGGGGCTGCCCACATCTGCTGCAGGCTCGCTGGTGGCTGATGACGCCAATACGGGACAGGCAGATCCGGCCATAGTGGCTGCAAAGGAAGGTCATGGACATGGGCGTGTCCTTCGGCCTACGCAATGGTATTTTAATGTGTACAGTACTGGCCCCACCCTTTACACCTGGGGTTTATCTGCTATAGCCTAGCAAGCTGGGACAGTGCCAGCGAGGTCCTCGAGTCGTAGGATTTACGTTGGAGTGTCCGCCATCTGCCCGGGTCTGGATTCAGAGTTGTCCTACTCTTAGGCTGGCTGCCAGCCAAGACTAACGAGCCCAGCCTACCCATCCAGTTATACCGCCAGACACTCGGTCACACCATGACGTAGCAAGCTCGGTGGAAACGGGGGGCACCGACGAGAAGGTGTTGCTACAGACACAGTAATGTAGGAGAGGCCATTTGCAGTGGCCTCCTGCCTAGCAGGCCAGACAGTGACCACGCGGCGATCACTACGCCGGGAAAGGAGAGGCGATGTATTGTGCGTGCACTTTCCCTGGGTGAGCGGGACATCAGGCCCAGACCTCAACCGCCCCCCCTAACTCCAGCCCTATAACTTTCCAAGATCACACTCTGTTCCCCTATCTCTGACCTTTAATTCTCCCTGGATTTAATCTCACCACTGTGTGCAGCCTTGCTTTTTGATGCAAAGGTGCCAAGCTCAGGAACCTCCACCCCGGGATGCTCTCCACATTTTTCCTCCTTTAAAAGGCACCCTGAAGCTGATTGCTGTCACCAGGCCTTTGAACTTGTGGTTCCCAACAGAATTCAGCGTCAGACCATGTTTGATTAATGCTCCTATGAAACATCAAGGGGGATTTTACATATTGCAAGTTTAGTATAAACTCAAGTTGCAGAAGGAATGTGAGATCATGCCACAGCTTTGTCAGTGCTGCAAATAAACAAACCAATGGTGTTTGGGTGACATTCCTCATTCGGAATTTCTTTGCATGCACGGACATAATGATATATTTCATAGTGCAAAGCTCTCTTACTGATTGGGATCGCTATTGTGTGCCAAGGACAATTGGTGTTGGGCATCTATTTATTTGTTTTTATTTAGAGATATGCCACTGTAACAGACGCTTCCAGCCCAATAAATCCATGCTAGCCAATGACACCCATGTGACCAATTAACTTACTAATCTATATGCCCTAAGAATGTGGGAAAATCCAAAGCTCCCTGAGGAAACCCATGTGGTTGTGGGGGGAACGCACCAATTCATTACAAACATTGGCGGAATTGAACCTGTGTTACTGGCGAGGTAACCACACTACCGTGTGTGTTGCCTCCGTCGGTCGTGGTCGACCATGGGTACTGCGCCTCTGGTAGTCACTGGGAGTGGCCTCTCCAGGGCGCAAGCCAGGGCAGAGTTGGTACGGAGATCTGTCTGTTGTCCATGCAGTGGGACCCCCTCTCCGTGCTGATGACAGGTCCAAAGGAACGACGAAAGTCGGTACAGTTTGGTGCCAGCGACATCGCAGGATTTGCCATGCCGGTGCTGGGTACAGCAGTCAGCCACCTTCGGGACTCCGACTCCAGATTTTTCCTCGGGGTTTATCCCAAAGTCTTTCCCGTGAGCGGGTATAGCCGCAGGGCAGCGGAGGTTTGAAATCGGAGTTTTCCCTCTCCTAGATGAGCTACCATCTGTGGTTAACGAGCTCCACCTGCCCGGAACAACTGGCTTTAAGGTGCCAGTGGCCTGCTTTTGCCCCTTCTCCTGTCAGTGAGAACAGCTCCGCCGGGCATATGAACCATGCCAAACATGAAGGCCAGGAGTTGGACTTGGTTGTCAGAGGCTGTTTGAGACGCACGCCATGAAGAGCATTTGTTTAGCAGTGGGAGCTCGTCCCCACTACCACCCCTTGGCTATGACTACCTGTGGAGCCAACACATGTGCTGCTACACTTATCTAACAGCCGTGTTCAGCTGCTAACTCACTAGTGGCATAGAAGATTCCAGATATCCTCACCTCCTCTCCAGTCACTCAACACTGTCCCGAGCACCAATCTCCCAATTCCTAGCTCCCTCAAAGCTTACAATCTCAATGGGAATCACGCCAGCCTTCCCCCAACATCACATCCCAACAATGCACCAAGATGCAAGCCCAACTCTGGCATGGGTTGGTCAACCTCACTACAATTCTCCTTCACAGTTCACTAACCTACACTCCTGACTGCCAAACCCAGGTTACTATCTCACCAGTTGTCTCTGCAGATCCTTAATTTGAGCGACTTGTGTCCCTCAACCACTCTCTTCAACTATTCTGACCACCCAGAACCCAGTGTGAACTTAACTTTGGGATCTTTCCCAGTGTGAGGCTGTGCAACTATCCAACTCCAATCCTATGCCTAGCTGGTGATGGGTATGACACAGCGATATCCAACACCTCACTGGAGACACCAAGAACTCTTTTGTGAACAATTTCATCAGTGAAACCCCATGCAGATAATCAGTTCACAAACAAAAAAATTCTGTCTCAATTTTGCATGTACGTAGGAACTGATCAAAAACAAAGCAATTGAGTCCCAAGCCTCCTCTAGTCATAAAGTTTTACAGTTCAGAAAAAAGGTCTGCTCTGACCAATTCAAACTCATCCAATTTGCCCATATTAGCCCTTATCCCTCTAAATCTTACCTATCTAGATAATTATCCAAATGTCCTTTAAATGTTAATGTAGCTGCTCAAACTACTAGCAGCTCATTCCATATAGGTATCACCCTCTGCATCGCCTTTCAGATCACCTTAAATCTTTCCCTCTCACCTTAAACTGATGTCATCTAATTTTTGGTTCCTTTTCTCTGGGGAAGAAAACAGACTGAGTGCACTCACTCTATTGCCCTCATTATTTATACACCTTTGTAAGGTCAAACGTCAGTCTCCTTTGCTCTCTCGCTATAACTCAGGGTATCTAACCATGGCCACTTTCTTGTAAATCTTTGCACTCCTTCCATCTTAATGATAACTGGGCAGACACTATTCCAAATGAAGCCTCACCAACATCTTGTACAACTGCGATATGGCATCCCAAATGTTATTCTTCGTGCCCTGATCGATGAAGCCCAGCATTCCAAACACTTGTGGCAGCCACCTCCCACCACTCAAACATTTGATTGGTTGACTCCAACAGCTTCTAATCACTTCCTATGTAGCATTGATCCAATGGTGCTGGAGGTAACATGTTGTCAGAACGTCATGTGGCATTAACCATATAACTATATAACAATTACAGCACGGAAACAGGCCATCTTGGCCCTTCTAGTCCATGCCGAACTCTTACTCTCACCTAGTCCCACCGACCTGCACTCAGCCCATAACCCTCCATTCCTTTCCTGTCCATATAGCTGTCCAATTTAACTTTAAACGACAACATTGAACCTGCCTCAACCACTTCTGCTGGAAGCTCGTTCCACACAGCTACCACTCTCTGAGTAAAGAAGTTCCCCCTCATGTTATCCCTGAACTTTTGCCCTTTAACTCTCAACTCATGTCCTCTTGTTTGAATCTCACCCACTCTCAATGGAAAAAGCCTATCCACATCAACTCTATCTATCCCCCTCATCATTTTAAATACCTCTGTCAAGTCCCCCCTCAACCTTCTACGCTCCAAAGAATAAAGACCCAACTTGTTCAACCTCTCTCTGTAACTTAGGTGCTGAAACCCAGGTAACATTCCAGTAAATCTTCTCTGTACTCTATTTTGTTGACATCTTTCCTATAATTCAGTGACCAGAACTGTACACAATACTCCAAATTTGCCCTCACCAATGCCTTGTACGATTTCAACATTACATCCCAACTCTTATACTCAATGCTCTGATTAATACAGGCCAGCATACCAAAAGCTTTCTTCACCACCCTAGCCACATGAGATTCCACCTTCAGGGAACTATGCACCATTATTCCTAGGTCCCTCTGTTCCACTGCATTCCTCAATGCCCTACCATTATGGCCTTGAAATTTAGTTCTTTCTCAGATGAGGGAGATCAGTGTGCTAAATATTTCCCAGAAGTTATTTTCTCTGCTTAATGACAGTTTCACAGCAAATATATTTTCCAGTATTCTAAAAAGTTCAATATTCCAGTACGAGTTGTGATTATGTAGAACATAGTACAGCACAAGAACAGTTGGTCACCCCATGATATTGTGCCAAATTAACAATGCCCTCTGGTATTACATATTTTGACCTCAGGCAAAGGACACCAGTTGTCTACACTATCTATGTCTCTCATAATCTTATAAAGTTCCAACAGATCTCCCCTCAGCCTTTGCTATTCCAGGGAAAACAACCAACATTTTTCCAACCTCTCCTTACAGCAAATGCCCTCTAATTTAGGCAGCATCCTGGTGGACATCTTCCACCCTCACCTAAGCCTCCCAGCAATCCAACCACCCAATGAGACCTGCTGTCTGTAATTCACAACTGATACAAAATTCTACTTTTCATGTTTTTACTCATATCCATTGTCTTTCACCCTTATCTGCTGGCATGTACATCTCCCTGCTTGATAATGGCTTGAGTCTAAGATTTTTGAGCTTATTTTCAAATCCCCCAATAATATTCAGCATCTCTAACTCTGTAACCTCCACCAACCTAACAACTCACTGAGATCTCTGTACATTCAGATCTGGCCTCTTGATCATCCACCACTAACAACTCTTTCTCTCCATACTGATACTCCTTAAAACCTGCCCTTTTGGCAAAACCTTTGCCCTTATTTCCCTAGTGTGAATTGGGACACAATCTTTGTTGGACAAAAACAAATGTCTGCCTACACTTCCCATTGCCTAGGGAAAATAACTAACATAATCAATGCCCTGAACACCAGTGGATTCCCCCCGCCCCCTTTCCACTGGGCATAATCAATGCCCCTGAATACCAGTGATTCTTCTTCCCCTTTCCGCTGGGCATAATCAATGCCCTGAACACCAGTGATTCTTCTTCCCCTTTCCACTGGGCATAATCAACGCCCTGAACACCGTGGATTTCCCTCCCCCCCCCCTTCCACTGGGCATAATCAAAGCCCCTGAACACCAGTGATTCTTCTTTCCCTTTCCACTGGGCATAATCAACGCCCTGAACACCAGTGATTCTTCTTCCCCTTTCCACTGGGCATAATCAACGCCCTGAACACCAGTGATTCTTCTTTCCCTTTCCACTGGGCATAATCAACGCCCTGAACACCAGTGGATTTCCCTCCCCCCCCCTTCCACTGGGCATAATCAACGCCCTGAGCACCAGTGGATTCCACCCCCCCTTTCCACTGGGCATAATCAACGCCCTGAGCACCAGTGGATTCCACCCCCCCTTTCCACTGGGCATAATCAACGCCCCTGAATATCAGTGGATTTTCTCCCCCTTTCCACTGGACAGAAGCTTCAAAACTTGAAAACACACACCAGCAGGCTGAAGAATAACTTCTATTTCACTGATAAGATTTGAGCAGACCTATTGTATGATGAAGATTAACTCCTAATCTCTCAGTCTACCTCACAGTGGCATTGTACCTTATTGGCTGCTTCTTGTAAAATATGTTAATATAGACATATTTAGCATTTTTACATGATAAATTGATTTAATATAAAAACAAGATAAACATTACTTACCTTAATGAGACTTTTAACAAATATATTTGTCTTCTTTTGATTTCTTCCTTTTTCTTAATCACATATTCTTTCCGTAACTCAGACCCAAGCACTAGCTTCAGTTTTCCTTCGATTTCAGTCTGATGTTGTGTTTTATAGTGTCTATTAAGTTCATGTCTTCTATTATGTGAGGAAGTGTTTTCACAAACAATGCACAACAGTTTTCCTGATGTACCTTCTATAAATAAGAACTCATTTTCCCACTGTTCATTGAATTCACGCTTACTATCACTTTCTGCTTCTCTTTTCCTCATTTTCTTTTGCACTGTGATGGGTAACTGAATGTAAAAACAAGGCTTAATTTTCGAAAAAGTACAAAACTGCAAATGTTCACAAAGGACAAACAAAGCAAAACTCCGTAATGCACGAGTGTCAATTGTAGACTGACTGGCAAAACCCTGCGACGCTCCGCTGGTGCAGACGCCTGGCACCTCAGGATCGAACAAGTATCAAACATGTATTGAACAATTATGGAACGACTGCAGAACAGAAGTCCTTCTTTCCTAGTTTCACTCATTGAACATTTTTTTTAAAATTGAAAACAGATTAATGTGAAAGAAGATAACATTCGCCAAAAGATGTGCAGGATATTATAAAATCGCTAAAAATAATTGCTAAGTTTTAGATTTATTCTCAGTAAAACCCATGTCTAGCTCTAAGCTACTTGAATTCCTGTTATAGATTTTTTTCTACAAATTGGTTTTTGGTTAATACTTCTTGCATGAGTAGGCTTGCTTTTTTATTATTATCACTGGGGTGCAATGCACCACTACTAATCATCCAATGCGCCACCTTTGACGTATGCGCCATAGGTTGGCCATCCCTGGTCTATAGTAATGGGTGCCACCTTGCCAAGGTGCAGACTCTTGAAGGTGCTTGTGCCTATGACAGAACTGTTTGCGTCCACAACTTCTGCAGCCTCTTCCAGTCCTCCAGATTGCGGCCTCCATACGTGTCTGTTATGCAACCAGTCAGAATGCTCCCTACCACGCACCTGTAGATTTTGAGAGCATAGGAAATGCATCCAGTGCAACAAGCAACTTGCTGGAGAATCTCAGTAGGATGAGTAGCATTTGTGGGGAAAAATTTTGTACAGTACTGCTGCCCCAAAATGACTAATTTAACTTCATCTAAGTCAGTGCTAATAGCACTGATTCCGATTCTGGTTGTGAATTGTTGACATTTCGAGTCGAGGCTCTGCATTAGACCTTTCAGGTTGAAACACTGTGATTCCTTTCCCCCACAGATGCTGCTCAACCTGCTGAGCTTCTTCTGCAGATTTCTTATTGCTCCTGATTCCAGCATTTCCAGTCTTCTGTGTTTCTTTCTGTATTTGTCCAGTGTCTGTGGTTAGTACCATTTCTAAAAGATGGTCAGTAAAACATCCAGTATGAAAATGTCCTCTATCTACTGTATAGATGGCTGAAATAATTTCATATAACATAGAAAACACTTTAGGGCCCTTGTTATGCCAACCTTTTAATCTGTAGTGCGTATGCGCTGGTCGTGCATGCAGCCTGTTACAGCCGTTCCGATCAGTATTCCTACTTTTTTCTTCTTACTTTTTAACTTACATTATTTTTTGTATTTTTTTTTCACGGTAACACATTGAAGCTGCACCCTCTCTAACATGCTGGTAGAGAGAGTTTTATTTGTGTTTTTAGCGCTGGAAATAGTTACATCCCGACAGACGGGACAGAAGCATGGTCACATTATTCATTCCAGGGACCAGCTGCTTGCACTAATGCCGGCCGGTTTAGCGAGCAGAGCGGCGGACACCCCTGCTGAAATCTGGAGGAAAACACATAGAGGATGCAGAGGGGGATCACTAAGTCGAGGAAAGAGGACTGGGTCGAGACAACAGAGACTTATGGAGAAGAGGATTTCGTGGGTAATAAAATGGATGAGTTCATGGTGCTAGCCAGGCATCAGAGAACATTTCGGGGGTGCAGTGTTATGTGTTTCACTGGAGCGGGGCTGCACGAGGACATAACCGATCAAAACTTCTCCATGGACGGCTTCCAGACTGTTCCGGCTGACCGGAAGTGCACTGAGAGCGGTAAGCGTAAAGGAGTTGGGTGCTTACTGTTCTGGTTAACAACAGATGGTGCAATCTGGGTCATATTACGATCGAGGAACATGTTTGTAGACCAGATATTGAACTTCTTACTGTTGGACTTCGGCCACATTCCACCGAGATACAACACTGGGCGGCACGGGAGGTCATTCCTGCCTGTGGCCGTCGAATATACAGCTCCTCCCGTGGAGGGTCAGACACCCTGAGCCAATAGGCTGGTCCTAGACTTGTTTTCCATCTGGCATAGTTTGTATTTTGTTGTTTGATTGTTTGTGGTTTTTGTATTGCTATATTTATGCTCTATTCTTGGTTGGTGTGGCCATAACGAAACCCAATTTCCCTCGGGATCAATAAAGTATATCTATCTATCTATCTACCTAACCCTTCCCTCTTACACACCCCTCCATCATTCAATCATACATGCTCTTAATGTATGAGCCTCTACCACCACCCCAGCAGTGCATTCTATGCACTCACCACTCTCTGTGTAAAACACTGACCTCTGACAATCCCTTATACTTTCCTACAATCATGTTAAAATACTGTCACCCCGTAGTAACCATTTCCACCCTGGAAAAAATTACTCCGGCTGTTCATTCAATCTATTCCTCTTATCATCTTGTAGGCCTCTTTCAAGACACCTCTCATCCTCCTTCACTCCAAAGAGAAAAGCCCTGGCTCACACAGACTATACTTATAAGACACACTCTCTAGTCCAGGCAGTATCATAGTAAACCCCCTCTGCACCCTCTTTAATGCTTCCACATTCTTCTTATAATAAGGCAACCAGAACTGAACATAATACTCCAAGTGTGGTCTATCTGTGGTTTTATAAAGCTTCAACATTACCTAATGGCTCTTGAACCCAATCCCCTGACTAATGAACATCAACACACTAAGTATATGTCCACTTAACCACCCTATCATCTTGCATGCCATCTTTGAGAGATCTATGGATGTGGACCCCACCATCCCTCTGTTCCTCTCCACTGCCTAGACTCCTGCTATTAACCCTTTATTCTGCCTTCAAAGTGATCCAAAGTGATTCAATCACACTTCTCCAGGTGGAACCACAGCCACCACTTCTCAGCCCGGCTCTGCATCCTGTCAATGTCCTGTTACAACCTACCACAAGCCTCCACACTATTCAAAACTCCAACAACTTTCATGTCATCTGCAAAATTACTTACACAGCCTTCCATTTTCTCATCTGAGTCAGTTATGAAAATCACAAAGAGAAGGGTCCCAGAACAGATTCCTGCTGAACTCTGCTGGTCACTAATCACCAGGCATAATATATTCCATCTAGAACCAGGCTCTGCCTTCTATGGGCAAGCCAGTTCTGCATCCACACAGAAAGATTTCCCTGGATCTCATGCCTCCTGACTTTCTGAATGAGCCTACTATGGGGAACCTTATTAAACAGCTTATTAAATCCATATTCCTGTACAGCACATATACTGCTCTGCCTTCACCAATGTGCTTTGTCACAGCCTCAGAATTCAATCAATTCAATTCAACCTACCCTTCCCAAAGCCACATGAACTATCCCTAATTAGACTATGTTTCTTCAAACGCTCATAAATCCTGCCTCTAAGGAACTTTTTTCCAATAATTATCCAATTACTGAAGTAAGACTCACTGCTGTATAATTCCCAAGGTTATCTGTACTCCCTTTTCTGAACAAAAGAATAACATTTGCTGCCCTCCAGTCATCTGGTACGACTCTGTGGCCAGTGAGTATGCAATGATCATCACCAAAGGTGCAGCAATCTCAGAAAGGTCAAGGTTGTCAAGGACCCTCTCACTGGTGAATACTGAAGCAAAGTGTTCATTAAGGACCTCTCCTACCTCCTCCAACTCCAGGTACATGTGATCGACCCTACCCTCACTCTAGCCATCCTCCTGTCCTTCACCTTGGTGTAGAATTCCTTGGAGTTTTCCTTAATCTTACTCACCAAGGCCTTCACATCCCCCCCTTCTAGCTCTCCTAAGTCCATTCTTCAGCTCCTCCTGGGCAATCTTGTAGCTCTCTAGAGCTATGACTAATCTTTGCATCCTGAATCTTAAATAAGCTTCTTTCTTCCCCTTGACTATTTGTTCCATATCTCTTATTGATTATGGTTCCTTCACCCTGCCACCCTTTCCCTGTCAAAATGGAACAAACCATCCAGAACTCCATATGAGTCCCTCTTCATCTACTGCCACATTTCTATTGTGCCTTTCCCTGAGTATGTCCATTCCCAATTGATGCTCCCAAGTTCATGCCTAATGGCATTATAATTCCCTTTCTCCCAATTAATTAGCTCCCCATGCCATCTGTTCCTATGCCTGTTCAAACCTACAGTAAAGGTCAGGGAGTTTCGATCACTTTCCGGAATGGTTTGCTATTGAGGGATCATTGCTTAGCACCATATCCAAGATGGTCTCTCCTTTAGTTGCCCTGTCTACACGTTGTCAGAAATCCTTCCTGGACACACTTAACAAGTTCCGTCCCATCTAAACTTTTTCACTAAGGAGGTTCCAATCAATTTTAGGGAAGTTGAAATCCCCATGACAACAACCCTGTTATTTTTGCACCTTTGCAAAATTTGTCCCCCCTCCAATATGTTCCTCAGAGTCTCTGTTTGTATTAGTTTTCTATGAAATACTCCCAATGGGTGAATGCTCCCTTCCTATTTCTGACCTCCATCAACACTGACTCTAGGAAGTTCTCCATTTCTACAGCTGTAATACTATCCATGTTCAGCAATGCCACTCTGCACATCTTTTACCCCCCACCCACCATGTCTCTTTTGAAATATCTAAACCCCAGAACAACCATCGGCCATTCTTTCCCCTTGTGATAGCCAAGTATACATAATGGCCACAACATCGGAGCTTCACATGCTGACCCGTGCTCCTCATCACCCTTGTTCCTGATACTTCTTGCACTAAATTAGATACAGTTCAACTCATCCCACTGACTGTATTTTTGCCATATCAACCGCTTATTGTTTCTCATGTTACCTGTACACCAAATACTCCATTCTCTGACCTATCATTCTGGTCCCTATCCCCTGCCAAGCTAGATTAAATCCTCCCCAACAGGTCTAGCAAATCCATCTGCCCTTAAGGATGCTGGTCCCTCTCAAGTTCGGGTGTAAGCTATCCTTTTTATACAAAGCATATCTTTCCCAGAAATGATCCCAATAATCCACAAGTCTTAACCCCAGCCCCCTGCACAAATTCCTCAGCCACACATTCATCTGCCAAATCATCCTATTCTTACCTTCATTATTGCTATGAAACTGTTTTACAACTTCCCTCGTTCCATAAGCTAACAATTAACATTGACAGTGAAGATACAGTATCAGTACAAATTTAATTTTATCCTTAGTCATACCAGTTCTGAATTAATTAGTACAGAGCAACTAAGCAATGAAGAAATCACCTGTGGCTCTTTTGGTATACCTCCCTCTCCTGAAAGTGGATGACATATTTACTCAAACATTGACTGCATTCATCTAAAGCCAAGCTTCACATACTCTCTTTCAGTGTACTTCACATTTCAAAGATCTTAACAACATATCTCTTTAGTTGTACAGAAAGATCTTATGTGAAAATAAAGTCTAAATTTTGGTCATGGACTGGATTTTCCCAGAGGAAAGAGTGAGCAAAGTAAGCTAAGGGGAGAAATGCCCGGACGTCTCTAAGTCTGGGAGGAGGTACATGTGGAACATACACATCAGAATGGGGTGAACAGGCTAAGTAGCCTTTGCTACAAGTTGCATGTTGCACCAGCCAGTATTCAGATAAATCTAATTGCCCAAATTCATCGCAGCCTTCAGTTCATAAATAATAGATTTTTTCTAAATCTGTGAGTTGACAGTTAATATTTCAATTGCACTCCAGACATTACAAATTGTTTAAAAAACTCTTCAGAAGTATTTTAAATTAGTGTTGTTAGGGTCTGAGAGCTTTGACTGAGTGTTGGTGCTGGAAGTGACTGGCAGCTCAACATTGCACATCACTTCTTTTGTTCAACTGAGGCATTTAAAATGGAACAGATTCCCTGTGGAGTTGTAAGCATGACTGCAGAGTACTGAAGCTTGTCAGAACATCTACAGCAACACCTTCATCCAATTAGCAAGGCAAATCGTGAGATTTCTCAACGTCCATTTTCAGATCACTCTGCCATTTGGAAGAGGAACCTTTCTAAAGATCTTGCAATCAGGATATGTTACCTTCCAAATGCTTCAAAATGCCGTGAATAAATACTCCCACAATACAGGGAGACTTTTCAACATCTAGGCTCTTGAAATACGGAAAGATCACCACTTTAGAGACACCTCCACCTTCCCTCCAACCTGCTTTCCTCTAAGGCAATCACATAAAAGCTTAATATCTGTCAGTGGAATCAGACATTTGGCCCATCAGGTTTGCTCCACAATTCAATTCTACTGGGATTCGGTGTGGCAGGTCTTGGCCAGCGAGGTGAAGGATGGAAGAATCCCAATCATGTACAGAATGGACAGCAGGCTTTTCAGCCTTTACCAGTTCAAGGCCAAGAACAAGGTCACCACCACTACTATCATAGGGCTTCAGTATGTGGATGACAATGGGTATGCTCACAATAAGACATCTAATGTATCCTGAATGCCTTTGCCAAAGAATATAGGGAACTGGATCTTGTCTTAAATATATGAGCCACCATCCACCCAGTTACTTATCCAGCCCTCCATAAAGCTGACAATATTGTCCATGAAAATGTAGACCACTTTTCCTAACCTAGCAGCATGCCTTTCTTCAAAGCAGATGTCAACTCAAAGATCAACCACTATCTGAGTAGTGCTAGTGGAGGTATGCAAGATTAAGGAAAAAAGTCTTTGAAGACCAGATCCAAACAAAACCTTTGGTTTACTGAGCAGTCTTCCTTGCTACATTACTGTATGGAGCTGAATTATGGACCACCTACCTTAGGCTCCTGGAAACCCTGGAATAACACCACCAAAGATCCTTACAAAGCATTTTAAGAATCGGTTGGAAGGACAGACCCACTAACACAAGCTCACTGGATGAGACCAACATGAACAGCATTTCCTCCAAGATAAAGCAATACCAACTCCAATGGATAGGCCAGGTCATTCAGATGCTTAACTCACATCTCTCCAAACAGATCCTTTACACCCAGATGAGAGAAAGTGGGCAAAGGAAATACTTCAAAGATAACATCAAAATCAGCCTGAAGAAATTCAGCATTACATCTAAAATCTGAGAAGACCTTACACTCAACAGATTCACCTGAAGGGAATTTGTTCAAGATGGAGCTGTGCTAAATGAGAACAACCAAAAGAACAAGTGGCAGTCACAACAGGAAAGAATGAGCAACCAAAACATTCAACCACTAACCACAACCACTATTTACCTCCGCCCACACAGCGTGGATCCAGGTCATCTGAGGACCCACCCAGAAGATGAAACCTAAGGAGAACAATGCTCAGTTCCACTCAGTACTACAACAAACATTCAAATGTGGCTGAATTTTTTTAACTCCACTTTCATTCTTCCTGTAACCCTCAGCTCCCTTACCAATCAGGACTTAAGTGTACCCAATGACTTGGCGTCCATGGCCCTTTGTGATAATGAATTCCACGTATTCAGCACCCTCTGGCTGAAGAAGTACCTCCTCATCTCAGTTTTAAATGTGTATTTTTATACTGTGACTGTGCCCATAAATCCTAAGGTCTGTTACTAATGAGAATATCCTCTCCATGTCAATCAATCCAGACTTTTCGCTATCCTGTAAGTTTCTATGAGATTTCCCCCTCATCCTTCTGAACTCTTTTTGGAATTCACCCAGAAACATCAAATTCTCTTCATACATCAAACCTTTCATTCCTGGGATCATTCTTGTGAACCTTCTCCAGACGTTCTCCAGTGGCAACACATCTTTCCTTAGATAGAAGCCCTAAAACTGCTCACAAATGCAGTCAGACCAATACCTTATCAAGCCTCAGAGATACATCCCTGCTTTTATATTCTAATGCTCTCAAAATCAATGCTAACAAATCAGTTGACTTCCTTTCTACTAATTTAATCTGTAAATTGACCTCAAAGGTATCCTGAACCAGGATCTCCAACTGCCTTTGGACCATTGATTTCTGAATTCTTCCCCCATTTTGAAAATAATCTGCATACTGATTGTATTCAAAATCCTTCAGTCCTGTCATCCACCTGCAAGACAGGTGAACTTGTGTCAATAAAGCACCTCATCCAGTGGCATTGGTTTTAGGTGCCTGCAATGCACATATACTGGCAAATTTCAAAACTATCTGGCCATTTCAAAGGAGAGCGGCTAATGCAGGCCACCTTGCCCCTCTCTGATAGATGGGGGAGCCCATGACGTAGGCCAAGTATCCAAATTTGTGGCTTAAGCATTCACCTCATTGGAATATATTTGTGCAGGGATCGTGTGATCTCCCCCTCAGGCTGATATTTTGAGTTGATAGAGTTATAAATAGGAAGTACACCCTCTGGCCTAACTGGTTCCTTCCAGCCAAGATGCACCACCCAAGCCAGTCCCATTTGCCAGCATTTGGCCCATAACTTTCCAAAGCTTTCAATCCACGTACCTGTCCAAGTATTGTAAAAATTGTTATTGTACCCTGCTTCAACCACTTCCTCTGGCAGCTCATACCATATATTGGTACGTGCCATCCATCGTGTTCAGTAATTTGCTGCTTCAATTATTACATCTTACCCCTTTCACCCTCAACTTATGCTATCAGTTCTTAATTTCCCCCAAGATTGAATTCATTCACATCATAATACCATGAGACATAGGAGGAGAATGAGGCCATTCAGCCCATCCATCAAGTCTGCTCCACCGTTCCATCATGGCTAACTTATTGTCCCTCTCAATCCCATTCTCCTGCCTTCTTCACATCACCTTTGATGCCCTGACTAACCAAGAACCTATTAACCAATATACTCAATGACTTGGACTCCACAGCCATCTGTGGCAAGAATTCCACAGATTCGCCACCCTCTGGCTAAAAAATTTCTCCTCATTTCTGTTCCAGAGGGACAGCCTTCTATTTTCTAAGGATGTACTCTCTGATCCTAGACTCTCCAAAGAGCACTATATGAGGTCACTTTTACCTTCAGCCATTCGGCTCTATAATGAGTCAACCTGTAGCCAGGGAAGTGATGACCCCTCCTGTTAGATTGCTTGAGGGAACTTATTTTTATTCTTTCCTACTTCTCTTCTAATATTTGTATATCTGTGCACTTGTAATGCTACTGTGACGCTAATTTCGTTTGGGATCAACAAAGTATCTATCTAACTGTATCTGAAACTTCTTCTGTATGCCCATTATTCTCCTCTTGATTTCACACCCCTCTATATGATCACCTCTCAGTCTCCAACAGTCAAAGGAATGTAGTCTTAGACTGTCCCCTATAGCTCAGTCCTCACTGCAAGTTGTACTGCACACATCTTGCAGTAGCTACTGTAAAACACTTGACACAAGATAAATGGAGGACAGATTTTACCTCAGAATCAATCTGTGTCTGTACCAGATGCTGCTCTTCCTAATGTACTCCATTGGCAATTGAGCAGAAGGTAAATACGTTTCCATTGCCACCAAGGCAATCAAAAAGATAACCCTTTATACAGAAACAAAGTACCTCTGAAAGGTCAATGATTTTCGTGAGAACTGGAATATGCATCATGTTTAAAGCAAACAGAGAGGACAAAACCAGAGGGAAGGTCTGTGATGGAGTGAAGAGTGGGCAATATTCAATAACTAACAGAGAATGAGAACGGTAATAAGGCAAGGCAAGAAACACAGGTGGATCTTTGTTTTATCAAGAGAAAATAATCAGATTGGGTCTGTATTGTTTAAGGGGCATAATCATGTCAAGACGTAAAAGATCATCATCATCTTGACAATGTAAGGTTTGAAGATGTTTCCAACAAGGGAGAACTTTTGAATCAGTGGACGTGCTTAAAAGGGACCAGTTAGTTGAAACATAAATCTGTAGAAGCTTCTTTTTTGCAGAGAGTGGTGTATTGCTGGAGAGTTGTAAAGGTCTGATCATTATAAGTCTTTAAAGTGGGGGGAAATAATTTTGAGAGAAAACACAAATTGCGTTATGGGGAATTAGCACAGAAGAGTTGAGGATGACAAAGGTCAGCCACCATTATACTGAATAGTAGGGAAGTCTAGAGGGACTGAATGGCCTACTGCCACACTTCTTAACTTGTCTGAAGAGATGTGAATGGATAAAGGAGAAATATCATCTGAAGTTAGATCATAAGATATAGGAGCAGAATTATTCCATTCAGTCCATCAAGTCCGCTCCTCTATGCCATCATGGTTGAATTATTATCCTCTCAAACCCACTCTCCTGCCTTTTCTGTAACCTTTGATGCCCTAACTAATCAAGAACCTATCAACCTCAAATCTGAATATATTCAATGACTTAGTCTCCACAGCTATCCGTAGCAGTGAATTTCACAGGTTCAACAACCCCTGACTAAAATACTTCCTCATCATCTTTGATCTAAATGCACATCCCTGTATTCTGAGGCTGTACCTTTTAGTCCTAGACCACACACTATCGGTGCAGGGCCATCAGACTCTCCTCATATGGTAATCCCTTCATTCCCAGAATCTCCTGTGAAACTCCTGTGGACCCTCACCACCGCCAGCACAACTTTTCTTAGTAAGAGGCCCAAAGCTGCCTACAATACTCCAAGTTTTATCTGACCAATGTCCTATAAAACCTCAACATCACATCTTTGCTTTAATAGGTGTTGAACTAGAATCTCACAAAGTGCTGTTAAAGTGAGTTGTTGCCCCATTCTTCTCCCTGCAGGTATTTTCAGCCCAGTGTTTTATTGCTTAAGCTCTCCAACATTCAAACCTCACTCCCAGTTGTCTGCACAAACCTGTCTCTAAGATGCAGCCTTGGAGCTAGATTTGCAGGACAATCGCTTCTGATGTAGTGGGAGCTGTACCAGGTGGGTTACCCTGAAGGAAGAGGTCCCACAACAATTGTAACAATAGTCCCTCCATAAAAAAATGTGTCTCCTGACATCAGCAGGTCAGTTAATGATTTGAAGGTCGGTGGGACATTACTTTATCTCGCAGCCAACAGCCATTCTTACAGCAAAGACAGTTCATTCAGAAAGCATCAGTAACTCCTGCCAGTAGATGGAAAGCAATTCCCCAGTAAAATCCAGTGGTAGGAACATAGCTGTACCAAAATTGGAGAATTAAATCAATCTCGGTTACTTCCAGCAACAGTATCAGTAGATTTGATTGACCACAGTGGAATCAGTCCCACCACATCTACAGGCAAAGTATTTCAGGTTCACCGACTTGCTGGGTCACCATTCTTTTTCAAATATTTCTCCCATCTCCCTTCTTTTTTTGTGCAATTCCTGTGACTCAGATCCTTGATCTATCAACCCCCCCAAAAAAAAAGAAAACAGCCAAAGCTTTCCCATTCCATCCCTTTTAATGCTGTTGCTCATTCCAGAAACCCATCTTATAGAACCAAACTTCTACTATGAAGCCTAGAACTGTGTGCATCATATTGAACAGTTTCTCTGACTGTCCTGCCACATTCAGTGACTTTTGTACCCATAACCCAGGTCCTTCTTCTCCAGTTGTGTCCTTTTTAATCATCGGTCATCGTTCCTCTCATTAAACTTTATATGTCTTTACATTAACTTTTAGCTGCCATGCATCTGCAATTCAGCAATGAGAACAATTTTATAACTTTGCTTTTTTAACTCTCACTGAGTTCCGTTTTCATCAGAAATTTTAATTATCAGTTATTTAAATTGATAGATTTGTTTCAAAATTAGGAGAAACAGTTTGACCAAGAAGACGTGAACACCTTTCAGCGTACTGAGCAATTACTTTGTCAGGGTACTAGGAGGGGTTCTGGGAGCCACTGCCTGAATCATGGAGCTCATTTCTTTTGAACTTTCTACTCAATCTGTCTTTTAATTATCCATGGAGATGTTGTTTTTAAAGTAACCTGTTGATACCATCATTGGAATTAACACCAAAGCAGAAACGAATATTGGTGCATTGGCTTTTAGTTAACAGGAGAGATGCATAAATCTGCATATTTCATATCTAACCAAATTTACTTAAAGTATTCCAGGCCCTGAAGTTCTTCACAGGGAGTTGGAAAGACAGAAAAAGAGAGAGAGGGTGTCTTGACTCAAATTTTGGTGAGGGTAGGTTCAGCTGAAGATTGATAAGTGTAGTGGACTTGAACAGGTCAACTCCACCCCGCACTTTGGGAAGTTGGGGGGGGATTTGGTGTGATTAAAGAAATTGAACCATTTATCACCCATTTAGTCATGTCCCTCAAAGACACGCAAGACTCTCACAAGAGAGTTCAGCTACTGTTGGGCTTTGCTGACTAAAGATGATATCCCATGGTAGACCCTGCACTTTCCTGCTCTTCAAATCTCTGATTAGGTGGCAATTTTTATTACTGCTTGTGTCCAGAATGGGACAGCCCTGGGCAGTGCATCAACAGTGCCTTCCACCTCCACCTCTGTCTCTCTGGCCAATATGAGATATAACCATTAGGAATTCAATGATTGTATCTATTTAGAGAGAACACAAAGGTAACCACAACCAATGCAATGGGAGGAAGAATTTCACCAGAACTTGCAGGAACAATAACAGCATTCAATGATTATCTATAAATCAAGAGGTGAAGAAACATAGAAACACAGAAACATAGAAAATAGGTACAGGAGTAGGCCACTCGGCCCTTCGAACCTGCACCACCATTTACTTTGATCATGGCTGATCATCCAACTCAGAACCCTGCACCAGCCTTCCCTCCATACCCTCTGATCCCCGTAGCCACAAGGGCCATATCTAACTCCCTCTTAAATATAGCCAATGAACTGGCCTCAACTGTTTCCTGTGGCAGAGAATTCCACAGATTCACCACTCTCTGTGTGAAGAAGTTTTTCCTAATCTCGGTCCTACAAGGCTTCCCCTTTATCCTCAAACTGTGACCCCTTGTTCTGGACTTCCCCAACATCGGGAACAATCTTCCTGCATCTAGCCTGTCCAATCCCTTTAGGATTTTATACGTTTCAATCAGATCCCCCCTCAATCTTCTAAATTCCAACGAGTACAAGCCCAGTTCATCCAGTCTTTCTTCATATGAAAGTCCTGCCATCCCAGGAATCAATCTGGTGAACCTTCTTTGTACTCCCTCTATGGCAAGGATGTCCTTCCTCAGATTAGGGGACCAAAGCTGCACACAATACTCCAGGTGTGGTCTCACCAAGGCCTTGTACAACTGCAGTAGTACCTCCCTGCTCCTGTACTCGAATCCTCTCGCTATAAATGCCAGCATACCATTCGCCTTTTTCACCGCCTGCTGTACCTGCATGCCCACTTTCAATGACTGGTGTATAATGACACCCAGGTCTCGTTGCACCTCCCCTTTTCCTAATCGGCCACCATTCAGATAATAATCTGTTTTCCTATTTTTGCCACCAAAGTGGATAACTTCACATTTATCCACATTAAATTGCATCTGCCATGAACTTGCCCACTCACCCAACCTATCCAAGTCACCCTGCATCCTCTTAGCATCCTCCTCACAGCTAACACTGCCGCCCAGCTTCGTGTCATCCGCAAACTTGGAGATGCTGCATTTAATTCCCTCATCCAAGTCATTAATATATATTGTAAACAACTGGGGTCCCAGCACTGAGCCTTGCGGTACCCCACTAGTCACTGCCTGCCATTCTGAAAAGGTCCCGTTTATTCCCACTCTTTGCTTCCTGTCTGCTAACCAATTCTCTATCCACATCAATACCTTACCCTCAATACCGTGTGCTTTAAGTTTGCACACTAATCTCCTGTGTGGGACCTTGTCAAAAGCCTTTTGAAAATCCAAATATACCACATCCACTGGTTCTCCCCTATCCACTCTACTAGTTACATCCTCAAAAAATTCTATGACATTCGTCAGACATGATTTTCCTTTCACAAATCCATGCTGACTTTGTCCGATCATTTCACCGCTTTCCAAATGTGCTGTTATCACATCTTTGATAACTGACTCCAGCAGTTTCCCCACCACCGACGTTAGGCTAACCGGTCTATAATTCCCCGGTTTCTCTCTCCCTCCTTTTTTAAAAAGTGGGGTTACATTAGCCACCCTCCAATCCTCAGGAACTAGTCCAGAATCTAAAGAGTTTTGAAAAATTATCACTAATGCATCCACTATTTCTTGGGCTACTTCCTTAAGCACTCTAGGATGCAGACCATCTGGCCCTGGGGATTTATCTGCCTTCAATCCCTTCAATTTGCCTAACATCACTTCCCTACTAACATGTATTTCACTTAGTTCCTCCATCTCACTCGACCCTCTGTCCCCTACTATTTCTGAAAGATTATTTATGTCCTCCTTAGTGAAGACAGAACCAAAGTAATTATTCAATTGGTCTGCCATGTCCTTGCTCCCCATGATCAATTTACCTGTTTCTGTCTGTAGGGGACCTACATTTGTCTTTACTAGTCTTTTCCTTTTTACATATCTATAAAAGCTTTTACAGTCAGTTTTTATGTTCCCCGCCAGTTTTCTCTCATAATCTTTTTTCTCCTTCCTAATTAAGCCCTTTGTCCTCCTCTGCTGGACTCTGAATTTCTCCCAGTCCTCAGGTGAGCCACTTTTTCTGGCTAATTTGTATGCTTCTTCTTTGGAATTGGTACTATCCCTAATTTCCCTTGTCAGCCACGGGTGCACTACCTTCCTTGATTTATTCTTTTGCCAAACTGGGATGAACAATTGTTGTAGTTCATCCATGCAACCTTTAAATGCTTGCCATTGCATATCCACCGTCAACCCTTTAAGTGTCATTTGCCAGTCTATCTTAGCTAATTCACGTCTCATACCTTCAAAGTTACCCCTCTTTAAGTTCAGAATCTTTGTTTCTGAATTAACTATGTCACTCTCCATCTTAATGAAGAATTCCACCATATTATGGTCACTCTTACCCAAGGGGCCTCTCATGACAAGATTGCTAATTAACCCTTCCTCATTGCTCAAAACCCAGTCCAGAATAGCCTGCTCTCTAGTTGGTTCCTCGATATGTTGGTTCTAAAAACCATCCCGCATACATTCCAAGAAATCCTCTTCCTCAGCACCTTTACCAATTTGGTTCACCCAATCTACATGTAGATTGAAGTCACCCATTATAACTGCTGTTCCTTTATTGCACACATTTCTAATTTCCTGTTTAATACCATCTCCGACCTCACTACTACTGTTAGGTGGCCTGTACACAACTCCCACCAGCGTCTTCTGCCCCTTAGTGTTACGCAGCTCTACCCATATCGATTCCACATCTTCCCAGCTTATGTCCTTCCTTTCTATTGCGTTAATCTCTTCTTTAACCAGCAACGCCACCCCACCTCCCCTTCCTTCATGTCTATCCCTCCTGAATATTGAATATCCCTGAACGTTGAGCTCCCATCCTTGGTCACCCTGGAGCCATGTCTCTGTGATCCCAACTATATCATAATCATTAATAACAATCTGCACTTTCAATTCATCCACTTTATTACGAATGCTCCTTGCATTGACACACAAAGCCTTCAGGCGCTCTTTTACGCTCTCTTAGCCCTTATACAATTATGTTGAAAAGTGGCCCTTTTTAATGCTTGCCCTGGATTTGTCGGCCTGCCACTTTTACTTTTCTCCTTAGTACTTTTTGCTTCTACCCTCACTTTACACCCCTCTGTCTCTCTGCACTGGTTCCCATCCCCCTGTTGTGAACTAACCTCCTCACGCCTAGCCTCTTTAATTTGATTCCCACCCCCCAACCATTCTAGTTTAAAGTCACTTCAGTAGCCCTCGCTAATCTCCCTGCCAGGATATTGGTCCCCCTAGGATTCAAGTGTAACCCGTCCTTTTTGTACAGGTCACGCCTGCGCCAAAAGAGGTTCCAATGATCCAAAAACTTGAATCCCTGCCCCCTGCTCCAATCCCTCAGCCACGCATTTATCCTCCACCTCATCGCATTCCTACTCTCACTGTCGCGTAGCACAGGCAGTAACCCCGCGATTACTACCTTTGCGGTCCTTTTTCTCAACTCCTTTCCTAGCTCCCTATATTGAGAAATGAGTCAGAAGCTGCAAATTACTGCCCACACTTCATGACTACATCAACAATTGCAAAGGTCTTTGGGATATTTTGAATTTAGAGTCACAGAGTCATGGTGATATACAGTGTAGAATAGAGATAGGCCCTTCAGCCAACTCATCAATAGTGTCCAAGATATCTACCTGAACTTGTCTTATTTGCCTGCATTTGACCTATATGCCTCTAAACCCTTCCTATCCATGTACCTGTCCAAGTCTATTTTAAATAATATAAATATACCCACTCTTACCACTTCCTCTGGCAACTTGTTCCAAAAAATCACCATCCTCAAGTCCCTTTTAAATCTTTGTCCTCTCAGCTTGAATCTATGCTCTCTAGATTTAGATCCCCTTACCCTGAGAAAAAGACTGTGACCATCCTCTTCATCTTAGCCCCTCATGATTTTACAGACTCCTCAGCCTCCTACACTCTAGGGGATTTTACTTCTCCTTGTAACTCAAGTCCTCCAGCCCCAGTCAGAACCTTGTGAATCTTTTCTGCACTCTTTCTAGCGTAATGATATCTTTCCTATAGATGGATAACCTGAACTGCATACCATACCTCAAGTGTGTTCTCTCCAAAGTCTTGTGTAGTTGTAACATGGCATTCTAACTCTTGTACTCCATGCCCTGACCGATGAAGGTAAGCGTGCCAAATGCCTTCTTCCTCTTCGCCCTGTCCACAGGCACAACATTCCTTTCTCTTTCCTTTCTGCCATTTACTGTCTCAGTGCCAGCTTCTCTCCTCAAATCACATTAGTTAAAAGTGAGGCTGTTGGTCAGACTATTCACCAAAGGGCATTATCTCTGCTGTAGTACTCAAGCACTTCAGTGATTACTCTTCACATTTTCACATTAGTTGACAAAACTACCATGTAGAGAGAATACCGTTGATAAATTTTAATTATCCCCCTTAACCTATTAATCCTCCTCCCTATAACATATTGAAACTGAAATGAATCTCCTTCTGACTCTATGTGCTTTCCAATGAAGAATACTCTTGAACATACTATACCTATTAAAAGATATAGTGGATTCCGGTTAATTGGGCCATTGTTTAATCAAAGCAGCCACTTGTTTCGGACAACTCTTAAAGAACAAAACTAATCGAAAAAATAGCCAGAATTGTAGTCATTTGTTGAGACACTATATTACTTAACTGGGACAGAAGACTTTTGCTGAACAGTTTCTAACTAGTGTCAGTCACGTGCACTTGTGTGGTTGTTGGAACACTATGCTGTGCTTAGAGCAAATAATTTTAAACAGAGTCAGCCGTGTGTGTTTGTGTACAAAAGTCAGTGATTTTCCCAGATAGCTGGAGATAAATAAGCAGTAAGATAATTCGGAACTGTTTTGCTCATTTCAGTTTCAAGCACTCAGGCTTCGAAATGCCAGAAATGGCTGGAAGTGAAAATGAATTGATTTCACTACTTCAACAATTAGGAACCACAATGTAGTTGAATGTATTGACAATCATTTTGAAAGTTACAATAAAAATGAAGGTTTGGAGAATGCAATCATCAAATGCATTGAATAAAGGCAGTCTATTATTTACATTAGATGTCTGCACTGATTTTGTTCACTGACAATTAGTAAAAAGAATATAGCAGCATACCCTGGACAAGTTCCTCTGCTGATTATCACTAGGAACTAATGTACTGTTTTATAGTGTTGTATTGGTAGTGTTCTAATTTGTTCTGTATTTTATTTAAATACATAATTTGTTACAGCAGTTTGTCTTCTTTAATACATTTTAACTATCTCTATGAAACTTCGGCTAATTGGGGTAGCCTCTTAATTGGACCAAAATGTATTTGTCCTAATGTGTTGCAATTAACTGAATCTATTGTATTTCCAAAAAGCTCAAGAGAAATGAAATTGCTCAACTGAAGAGCATTAATAAGCTCCACGTAAAAGATACAACCTATGCTGAGACGTGCAGGCTGAGCAAAAAGCAAGAACTGAGAGCAAGCAGGTCACCACTGCAGCAGCTGGAGAATCCAAGGGGATGTCGATCACAGTCCCCTGGAAGTAGAGCACTTAAGATTAAGATAAAATGAGGATTGTCTCCAGGATGAAACATGAAAACTTGTTCATGAAACAAGGCAGCAAAGGAAAAGAAACCTAGTGATTTTTCCCATTCAATTGCCAGAAGAAGATGGCGCCAGCGAACAATGCAACCAAGGGTGATATCCTCCAGGAGGTTCACAAAACTACTTCTTTCACTTCTTTTACTACTTCTTTCTCTTTCAAATATGTCCTGCTACTGTTGGAGCATGTGATCTACATTATGGTTGAGTGTTTTTGGGACAAAAGAGTGAACTGGCATTTTGCTGTCTCCGAGAGCGTTCTGTGAGGCTTCGAGTGAAATGTGCAGACTGGAGGCCAAAATGCCTGAAGATGGGGTATGAGCCCATGATTGACTCCATTTCTCACCGATCTTGCCAATTAAAGTGCTAAGGAAGATTTAAATCATCAAGGCGAGTGCAGAAGATGAGGGATGTTCAATGCCACCTACCAACTTCTCGTTCATTTCTGCCAGAAGAAGGTGTCTGGGTGTGATGGTCTCTCTCTCTCCCCACCTCTCTCGCTGCTCCCAGAGGAAGGTCTCAGAATTCGAATGGTCTCTCTCCCTTGATGCTGTTGGAGGGTGGTGCCAGACTTCTGGGTCTTGGGCAGGCAAGGTTTAATTGGGTGGTTGTGGATTGAGACTCTAGTTCACGTTATTTCTGGTTTCTGGTCGCTCATGTTTTTGTTGCTATTTTGGATCATTTTGATCAGCTCGGCCTGCAGGTAATAGAGAAACATAGGAATGGAGTGAAGAAAACTCAAGTGCAAAAGAGAAAAAGATTACAAGATTTTAAAAGCACGACGAGTCTAAGGGCATTTTATCTGAATGCCTGTAGTATTCGAAACAAGGTCAGTGAACCAATGGCTCAAACCAGTACAAAGGGATATGATGTCATAACAGAGATGTGGTTGCGGGGTGGAGATTGGGAATTAAATATCCAAGGATATCAGGTAATACAGCAAAATAGGCAGGAAAAGTAAGGAAGGTGGGGTAGTGCTCTTAATTAAAGATGAGATCAGGGCAATAGTGAAGATGATACAATATTGAAGGGGCACAATGTTAAATCCATCTGGGTAGAGATTAGGAATAGTAAAGGGAAAAAATCACTGGTGGGAGTTGTCTATTGGCCACCAAATAATAACATTACAGTGGCGCAGGCAATAAACAGAGGAATATCTGAGGCATGTAAGAATGGAACAGCAGTTATCATGGGGGCGTTTAACTTGCACATAGATTGGGTGAATCAAGTTGTTCAGGGCAGTCTTGAGGAGGACTTCATAGAATGCATCTGTGATGGCTTTCTTGAACAGCATGTTACTGAACCTACAAGGGAACGTGCTATCTTCGATCTGGTCATCTGGTCCTGTGCAAGGAGACAGGTAAAAGTAGAGATCTTGTAGTTAGGGATCCTCTTGGAAAGAGTGATCACAGTATGATTGATTTTCTCATACAAATGGAGGGTGCAATAGTTCGATCTAAAACCAGTGTATTATACCTGAACAATGGAGACTAGAAGGGGATGAGAAAGATTTGACTAGTGTAGACTGGGAACACAGGCTAGATGGTGGGACAGTTGAGGAACAGTGGAAGACTTTTAAGGAGATTTTTCACAGTGCTCAACAAAAGTATATTCCAGTTAAAAGCAAAGACAGTAAAGGTGGGGAGAACCAGCCTTGGATAACGAAGGAAATAAGAGAAGGCATCAAACTAAAAGCTCTGCATACAAAGTCATCAAGAGTAGTGGGAAACTGGAAGATTGGGAAAACTTTAAAAAACTACAAAGTACCACTAAGCGAACAACAAAGAAAGAGAAACTAGATTATGAAAATAAACTAGCACAAAATATAGAAAATGGATGGTAAAAGTTTTTGTAATTATATAGAGCTGTAAAGGGTGGCTCTATCATCATATAGAGCTGGAAAGGGTGAATGTAGGTCCCTTGGAGCACTAGAAGGGGGAATTGATATTGGATAATGAGGAAATGGCAGAGCCTTCAAATGACTATTTTGTGTCAGTCTTCACGGTGGAGGATACATCTAACATGCTAAAGAGAAAGGGGGCCTCGATACAATAGCTATCACTAAAGAGCTAGTGCTGAGCAAACCCTTGGGCTTGAAGTCCTCTGGTCCTGATGGAATCCATCTCAGGGTACTGAAAGAAATGGCAGAAGTTATAGGAGAGGCTTTGGTGATGATTTACCAAAATTCTCTGTACTCTGGGTAGGTCCTGGCAGATTGGAAGACGGCGAATGTCACGCCACTGTTCAAAAAAGGATGTAGGCAAAAAGTTTAACATCTGTAGTTGGGAAAATGAAATTAAAGAAGAAATAGCAAGGCATCTGGAAAGAAATGGATTCATCAGGTAGACGCAGCATGGATTCAGCAAAGGCAGGTCCTGTTTGATAAACTTACTGGAGTTCTTTGAGCATATAATCAGGGGTGCAGTGGTAGCCGGAGCATCTTTAAGAAAAAAGCTGAAATAAACAAGCTAATTAATTAGGTGCCGCCCAGGGTGACTTGAGTATCTCAGAAACTGCTGATCTCCTGAGATTTTTATGCAAAACAGACTCTGGAGCTTACAAAGAATGGTGCCAAAAACTAAAAAAAATCCAGCCAGTGGATTTAACAAGATGTTTTCGCTCAGAGAACAGCCACTTGCTGGATTTTTTTTGTCTTTGGCACCATTCTTTGTAAGCTCCAGAGTCCGTTGTGCATAAAAATCCCAGGAGATCAGCAGTTTCTGAGATACTCAAATCACCCTGGGCGGCACCTAATTAATTAGCTTGTTTATTTCGTCTTTCTTCTTAAAGATGTGCCAGACACGCTCTGGCTAGCTCTGCACCACTGGATATAACCAGCACAGTGGATAGAGGGGAACAGATGAATGTTATTTACTTGGATTTCCAGAAGGCGTTCGATAAACTGCCACATAAAAGACGTATCCATAAGATAAGGATGCATAGATTTGGGGGTGACGTATTAGTTTGGAGAGAGGACTGGATAACTAATAGAAAGCAGAGAGTTGGGATACATGGGTGTTACTCTGGTTGGCAATCATTTGGGCCTGCAACTGTTCACGATTTACATTAACGATCTGGAAGAGGGGACCATGTGTAGTGCATCTAAATTTGCTGATGACACGAAGTTGCGTGGAAAAGCAAATAGTGTAGAAGATATGGAGAGTTTGCAGAGAGATATAGATAGATAAAGTGAGTGGGCAAGGGTCTGGCAAATGGAGTACAATGTTGGTAAATGCGAGGTCATCCACTTAGGAAGGAAAAATAAAAGAGCAGATTATCATTTAAATGGTTAAAAATTGCAGCATGCTGCTGTGCAGAGGGATTTGGGAGTGCTTGTGCATGAATCACAAAAGGTTGGTTTGCAGGTGCAGCAGGCTGTCAAGAAGGCAAATGGAATGTTGGCCTTCATTGCTAGAGGGATTGAATTCAAGAGCAGTGAGGTCATGCTGTAACTGTACAGGGTACTGGTGAGGCCACACCTGGAGTAATGCGTGCATTTCGAGTCTCCTTACTTGAAGAAGGATATACTGGTTTTGGAGGTGGTGCAGGGGAGGTTCACCAGGTTGATTCCAGAGATGAGAGGATTAGACAATGAGGAGAGATTGAGTCGCCTGTGACTGTACTTCAGAAGAATGAGAGGAATCCTTATTGAGACATATAAAATTATGAAAAGGATAGATAAGATACAGGCAGGAAAGTTGTTTCCATTGGTAAGTGAGGCTAGAGTTAGGGGACATAGCCTTAAGATTCGGGGGAGTAGATTTAGGACAGAGATGAGGAGGTATTGATTTTCCCAGAGAGTGGTGAATCTGTGGAATTCTCTGCCCAGGGAAGCAGTGGAGGCTACCTCAGTAAATATACTTAAGACAAGGTGGATAGATTTTTGCAGAGTAGGGGAATTAATGGTTATGGGGGAAAAGGCAGATAGGTGGAAATGAGTCAATGGTCAAAACAGCTATGATCTAATTGAATGGCGGAGCGGGCTTGACAGGCCAAATGGCCGACTCCTACTCCTATTTCTGATGTTCTGATGTTCTTATGTAACTGAGCTGAACTGGATATCCCTGGTCTCTTTCAGTTTTGTGTTTTATATTCTGTGTTTTTCACTCATTTTATTTTTGTTACCATTTGCACATGGCGGGGGGGTGAGTTGATGTTTTTCTTTGAATGGGTTGCATGGTTTTCTTTGTTTTGTGGCTTTCTGTGGGGAAGACAAATCTCAGGGTTGTATACAGAATACATACTTCGATAATAAATGTACTTTGAATCTTCGAAATCTTGAATGCAAACATAATCTGAGCCTTTCACACATGGAACAGTAAGAAGGTGGAATGAAAGAAGGTAGAAGTCAAGAAAAAGCCAAAATGAAGTTGAAAGTTGTGGGTTTACCATTTTGCAGGACACTGTGGTGGATGTGGACGCAAGAAACTGAAGATACTGGAATCTAGAGTAACACAAAATTACTGGAGGAACTCAGCAGGTGGAGGTAAATAGACAATTGGCCTTTTAAGTCTGACATATCGACTGCTGATTTCCCTCCATAGATGCTGTCTGACCCATTCAGTTCTTCCAAGGACTTTTTGCATTGTTCGACCATGGTGAATATGTTTCTGGACATGAATTCCCATTATAGCAGCTGGGGGAACTTGCTGTACATTTGATGAACAATTAAATCTGAAACAAAAAGCTATTCTCAGAAATAGTGACCATTAAGTGACCGGGCTTCTGTAGAAATTCTTTTGTTTCACTCCAGCTGTAGAGCAGGAAATCTGCCAGTTATATAGTCTAACAATTATACTGTAGCTCTCCAAAGTAAAAACAGAAGATGCCAGAAATACTCATCAAGTCAGCCAGCAGCATTAGAGATAGAAAGAGTCAATGCTTCAGGTCAATAAATTTTTATCAGAATTTTGGAGGAGCTGGAGATAAAAAAAAGATAAGATTACAACAAAAGGGAGAGATAATGGAAGCTAAAAGGATTCAAGAGGTCAGGCAGTTTCTGTGGAGTGATATTTCAGATGATCACTTTAATTACAAAGGGTGCAATTTTCAATAGGTCCTGGAATGATAATCAGCTGAAGAAAGCCCAGGGGTAAATAAGATATTGAGCAGAACCAAGCAAGTCAAAGACCTGTAACACAGAACCAAACGGATCAAAGACTTGTAACACATGAAGGCAGCATACCACAAAATAAAGCAAGTCAAAGACCTGTAACACAGAACCAAGTAGGTCAAAGACCTGTAACACAGAACTAAGCAGGTCAAAGACCTGTACCACAAAACAAAGCAAAGCAAAGACCTGCAACGCATGGAGGCAGCATACCACAGCACTGTGTGAATATTGTTGAGCACCTTCTTGCCATCCACCATAAAGGCTGAGATATCCCGGTGGCTGCCCATTTCAATTCAACTTCCCATTCTCATTCCCATTCTAACATGTGATGATCATGATAAGGTCACTCTCCGGTTGAAGGAGAAATACCTCATATTCTGTCTGGGTAGCCTCCAGCCTGGTGGCATGAACATCAATTTCTCTACCTTCTTGTAATTTCTCCCATCTATCCTTTCTTCCTTCTCTCTTTTTCCATTTCCCATACTGGCTCTATTCCTTCGCTTCTCGTCACCTGCCCATCACCTCCCTTTGGTGCCCCTCCTTTCTTCCTCTCCACATGGGCCACTCTGGTCTCTTCTCAGATTCCTTCTTCTTCAGCCCTTCTTCCACCCATCACCTCCTAGCGTCTAACTTCATCCTTTCTCCCCCACTCACCTACCTTCCCCCACACCTGGTTTCACCTGTCAGCTTATACTCCTTACCCACCCTCCACCTCCTTATTCTGGCTTCTTCCTTGTATTTTGAATTGTAATGAAGGGTCTCAGCCCGAAATATCAACTCGCTATAGATGCTGCCTGACCCGTTCAGTTCCTCCAGTATTTTGTGTGTGTTGCTCTGGATTTCCAGCATCTGCAGAATCTCTTGTGTCTAAGATTTACTGCCCGCCCAAAACTGGCCTAATTTACCAGCCTGAAGTTGAGAGCTATAACATTGGAGTGGCTTGTTGTCATTCTGAGCATGAAAGCAAGTGCATAAAACCTCTAAGCCAGGTGACAGAGTGGGCTGGGAAGATGTCCAGCAGCCTCGTGGAAATAAAGACACACAAGGTGAATGTGTACAGTACGCCTTCTCATCACCATCTCAAGTTCTGCCACAGCATTTATATATAAATTGAAAATCATGCTTTTTGCTTCCTGATTTAGAGCGTACCAGAATTCTTTAATGTAGATGGTCGCTCTGCCATCTGGAAAATATCCAAGGTTCCCATTGAAGTGGGAAAATGAAAGTCAACAGCACAAGATCTGGAAGATCTAAGTAACACATTGTAGGGGCAGAGGAAAATGCTACCTATTTCCTGTTCACCATAATACTAGGTTCCTTGCCCCCTTTATATCCATGTCCTTTCTAATGTTCAAGCTGTTCTCAATCTCTACAATCGTCATTGTTTATGAAACTGGAATCTCTGCCACAAGCCACTCATTCTTGGACTAAAATTGTGCAATTGTCAAAAAGAGGACCCAAAGCCATGTTAGAAACCTGACATACTACAAGTTGTAGTCAATAGATGGAAGAGCAGCTCCAGATATCATAGCTCATTCTTTAAGTCTGCTTTCTTCATCACTCCTCCCAAATCCTGTTCTCCATTATCTAGGTTATTTATGCCATTTGTTTTTCAGCATCTGGGCATCACTGACAATCCCCATTCGATAAGGGTGAGAGAGAGCCACCTCCTCAACTGCCGTTGTCATTCTGGTGAAGGTCCTCCCCTGATGCTGTTGTGGAGGGACTTCCAGGATCTAGACACAATGGGGATGAAGAATGCAGATATCTCCAGGTCAAGCTCGTGTGTGACTGGGAGTGAAAACTGTAGGTGCTGGTGTTCCCTTTCACCCACCTTCTTTATCAGAATCAGAATCAGGTTTGTTATCACTGTTATATGCCATGAAATGTGTTGTCTTGCAATGTTGCACATGAAAAATTACTGTGTTAAAATAAGAAATATACTTACATAAATAAGTCGTACAAAAAGAGAGCAATATACTGAGGTAGTATTCATGGATTCATAGGTCCGTCAGAAATCTGATGGCGGGGAAAGAAGCTGTTCCTAAAATGTTGAGTGTGCATCTACACACTCCTGATGGCAGTAATTGAGAAGAGGGCATGAATGATGAGGGTCCTTAATGATGGATGCCACCTACTTAAGCCATCACTTTTTGAAAATATCCTCGATGCTATTGGCCATAATGAAGCTATTGAGTTTGTAAAAGAAAGCCAGTTTTTTCCTATCCCCTGTATAGGCATGTCCAAATCAAATAATAAAGTAATTAGTTAAAATGCTCTCCATGTCATATCAGTAGAAATTTGCTAGGGTCTTTGTTAGCCGACTAAATTTCCACAAACTCCTAATGAAATATAGCTGCTGGTGTGCCTTCTTTGTAATATTTTGGTCCCAGGATAGATCTTCAGAGATGTTGGCACCAGGAAGTTGAAGCTGATTACCTTTTTCGCTGCTGACCTCCAATAAGGACTGGTGTGTAATCCCTTGACTTCACCTTCCACAATCAATTCCTCAGTCTTTCTGATGTTGAGTGCAAGGTTGCTGTTGACCTATCTCATTCTTGTATGGTCCCTCATCACCTGACTTTCTGCTACCAACTGTTGTGTTATTGGTGAATAAATAGATAGTGTTTGAGTTCTTTGAGCTCTGCCTAGCCACATTGTCAACTGTAGGGTGAGAACAGAACAGCAGGATAAACACACATCCTTGAGGTGCGCCTGTGTCGATTGTCAGCGGAGGTCCAGATGTTACTTCTGATCAGCATGGACTATGTTCACCTAATGAGAATGTTAAGGATCCAGTTGCAGAGGGAGGTACAGACTGAAGTTGGCCACAGGTGGAATGTTCACTGCATTCAGAAGGACAGCAGAAAACTTGCTCTGTACATAGAATGGATGAAACGATCGCCAGATGTTCCAGAATGGAGAGCAGGACTGAGTCAGAGCCATCACAATGAGTCACATAGAGCAAACACCACCAGCTCTGCTGTCTGGTCCATGCTGTGGAAGGTGAAGTCCTCAAGCAGAAACAGTGTGTCCAGAATGCTAGGGGTGAACCTTCTCACTGTGAAGCAAAGCACAGCAGTCCTTGATAACCTTCTGGTATTGCTATCTTGCTTTGAGGTCTTCAAGAGAAGCTACACTCACTACCTGTGTTCTACAGTCTGAAGTCCTTGTCCTTGGCAGTAGTGGTCAAAGGTTTGACAAGTGCTGACACACTAGTCTAGAGGGGGTTGTGTAGAATGTATATTCTTTGGCCACTGTGCACCTCTGGTTGAGAGAATGAGTCTTCAGAGAGGAGAATGTGGTGCTAATCAAGCCCAGTGCTTTGTCCTGGTCTAGGTCAAGCTTCCTGAGAATAGTTGGAGTTGTACTCACTAAAGCAGCTGGGAACTATTCCATCAGTACAAAGATGGGAACCATACCAACTAACATGTAGTTGGTAGAAAACCAACATAGCATTAGAAACTGAGGCATTCACTCACCACAAGATCCATAGCCTCTGACCTGCTTCTAAAACCATGATACTCAGGATTGGTTCGTGATATACAACACAGCACAAGCCCTTTAGCCTATAATGTTGTGCCAACCCTTTAACCTTTTCTATGATCAGCCTTACCTTATCTTACATTGCCCTCCATTCTTCTATGAGCCCATCTAAGAGTATTTTTTTAATCCCTAAACTATCTGTCTCTACCACCAGCACTGGCAGGGCATTTCATGTGCCGCGAATCTCTGTGTAAAGAATTTACCTTGGACTTCCCCCCCACACTTTCCTCCAGTCACCTTAAAATTATGGCCCCTTGAATTAACCATGTGTACTCTTGGGAAGCATCTCTGGCTATCCATTCTGTCTAATGCATTATCTTTTACACCTCTGCCAAGTCACTTCTCATCTTCCTTCACTTCAAAGAGAAAAGCCCTGGTTCATACAGCCTAAGACATGCCATCTAGTCCAAGCAGGGGCCTGGTAAATCTCTGCTGCACCCTGCCTAAAGCTTTCACATTCCTTCCTATAAAGAGGTAACCAGGACTAAACACAATACTCCGAGTATGGTCCAACTTGGGTTTTATAGAACAGCAACATTACCACAAGGCTTTTGAACTCAGTCCCTTGATTAATGAAGACCAAAAAACCATTCATACAGCAACTTTGAGGGACCTATGCACATAAACCCCAAGGTCCTTCTGTTCCTCCACACTGCCAGTAATCCCACCATTATCCCTGTATTCTACCTTCAAATTTAACCTTCCAAAATTAATCACTTCACACTTTTCATATTGAACTCCATTTGCCACTTCTCAGCCCAGCTCTGTCAGTGTCCTTTTGCAACCTACAACAACCCTCCACACTATCTACAACTTCACCAACCTTTGTGCCATCTGCAGACTTATTAATCCATCCTTTCACTTCCTTATCCAATTCATTTATAAAAATCAGAAAGATTGGGCGTCCCAGAACAGACCCCAATTGGAACACCGCTGGTTACTGACCTCCATCTTCTACCACCCTTTGTTTCCTATGGGCAAGTCAATTCTCTATCCATACAACCAAGTTATCCTGTATCCCATGCCTCCTGACTTTCTGAATGAGCTTGCCGTGGGAAACATTATCAAATACCTTACTAAAATCCATATAACGCATCCACTGCTCTACCTTTATCAACGTGCTGTGTCACATCCTCAAAGAATTTCTTTAGGCTCCTGAGGCATGACCTGCCTTCATCAGCTATGCTGACTATCCTGAATCAGACTGCTTCTCCAGTTACTCTCCAACAATCTGCCCACCACTGAAGTAAGGCTCACTGGTCTATAATTCTCAGAGTTATCCCTACTCCCTTTCTTGAACAAAGGAACAACATTTACCACCCTCCGGTCATCTAGTACTACTCCTGTGGCCAGTGAAGACACAAAAATCATTGCCAAGAGTGCAGCAATAACCTATAATATTCCTTATAACCTCTTCCATCACTCCCCGTAGTACCCTGGATGTACCCCATCTGGCCCTGGGGACTTACCTATCCTAATATTTTTCAAAAGTTCTTGCACATGTTCAACCATATCAGGCTGTTTTACGCTGTCCTCACAATTGTTAAGATCCTTCTCACTGGTGAATATTAAAACAAAGTATGCATTAAGGGCCTTGCATACCTCCTCCAACTCCAGGCACACTTCCTCTACTTGTCTTAGAACCATATTCCTTATAACCTCTGAAACACTATAGAATGATTAATAGCTTTAAACCTTCAGTGTATTTCCATGTTATAAGGCTCCACAATCCATATTCAGGTAGTGCTTTGCCTCACCGACTTGCTTTGCTTATCCCAAGTAGCATTCCCTCCATATAAAAGCAGAGATTTCACCAGATCCCAAATCGCCCATTATGTAGGACAGTAGCAAGAACATTTCTAGTATTCTAGTGGTCTCTGAAAAGAGGATGCTGTCTAAGTTGCATGCCATCTTGGTCAATGTCTCCCATCTACTACATAATGTACTGGGTGGGCACAGGAGTACATTCAGCCAGAGTCTCATTCCACCGAGATGCAGCACAGAGCGTCATAGGAAGTCATTCCTGCTTGTGGCCATCAAACTTTACAACTCCTCCCTTGGAGGGTCAGGCACCCTGAGCCGATAGGCTGGTCCTGGACTTATTTCATAATTTACTGGCATAATTTACATATTACTATTTAACTATTTATGGCTCTATTACTATTTATTATTTATGGTGCAACTGTAACGAAAACCAATTTCCCCCAGGATCAATAAAGTATGACTATGACTATGATTTGGTGAGGCTCAAACAAAATCTGAATCTCCTCTTTAAGCATTTCTGAGCAATAGATGTTTGATGCATTCTGGATTATGGAGTAAAAACAGTGAGACATTGAGTAAGGGTTTAAAATCGAAATCAAAGTTGAGTTTATATGCAAAATTGCAGTGAGAAACTTAATTGCAACAGGATCACAGGTATTGAGCAGCATATAAACAATATTCACAAAAACATGTTAAATATAAATGATACACGATTTTTACTGGAAAGAAGACATTTAGAACAAAAAAATCAAATCAATTTTCAGTGTAAACAGGTTACGGCACAGTGTTGCTATGCTGTAATGACTGGGTTTGTGCTGGTTGGTTCAGAACCAGATAGTTAAAGGGAAACATGTGTGCTTTTGAACTGGTGGTGTGTGACTTCAGGTTTCTGTAACTCACACCTGATAGTAGTTGTGAGAAAATGGTTGTGGGGATCTTTGACGATGGATATTGTCTTCTTTTAGACATCAGCAATAATGGGGAGGCATGTATCATCCATGATGTATTGGGGAAGTCCACTTCTCTCTGCAGCTTCTTATGCTCCTGCACATTCTAATCACTGTATGAAACCAGTCAGGGTACTTTCAACAGAACATCTCTAAATGTTTGAAATAGTGTTCGGTAACAAGGTGATCCTCCTTAGAAAGTAAAGACGTAGACACCCTACTTGTGCCTTACTTGTAATGACATCTGTGTGCTGCGTGCAGGTCAAATCATCCAATTTATTAATGCCCAGGAATTAGAAGCTGCTGACTCTGTCCACACTTAATCTCCCAATGTAGACTGGTGTGTGCTTATTCTCCCCCTTCCTCAAGTCAACAATCAGCTCTTTAGTTTTATTGATGTTCCCTGGGGTTGGAGAACAAAAAAGAAACTAGATGGTATAAGTTTAAGGTGAGAGGGAAAGATTTAAAAGAGAACTCAGGGGCACCTTCTTCATCCAGAAGGTGGTATATATCTGGACAAGCTGTCAGAGGAAGTAGTTGAATTGAATTGAAAATACATATGGACTAAGATGTTAACTATCACCAGTGGGATCGTCAGTTGATCTACCACCTGTCTTCAGGAGTTTCGGCCCACTTATGATCAAGACTCCCTTGAGGTGGTGGGCCAGCAGTGCTAAAGCACCACCTCCCACTGGTGAGCTTAAAAACTTGGCATCTGCCTCTACCAGAGTTGTTGGTCACTTCCATCCAACAGATAGTCTGCTCTTCAGGTATCTGTGCAACTACTGAAAGGTTTGCAAGATATGTGTACACTGTTTGACTATCTGCCCCTCTGGACATATTTGGTCCATACCCATGCTGATCCTTTCTCTGCTGCCTCAGCTACAGCCCTGCTGGTTGACTTGATCTCTCTTCTAGTGAAACCAAGGTCACGCAGCCACTTCTGGAAAGTGAATGCAATAAACCCACGGCAGCCTACTTCGAATGGATAGCATGAGACCTTCCACCCTTTGTCTCTGCACTCTGATCTTAACTCTGCATACTTGGTTAACTTGCGCTTATGGGGTTCATCGATGTTGTCTTCCCAGGGGACTGTGAGTTCACCAATAACCACTTCTCTACTGGTGTCAGACCATACGATTATATCTGGACGCAATGTGGTGAAAGCTATTTGCTCCGGGAAACTGCCTTTCCCACCTAGGTCAGCCTTGACACACCAATCATTGGCTGAGGAAAATATGCTTGATCGTGAGCCTGTGCTGTACACCCTTGACTTGGAGCCTTCTTTCACAAATGATATGCGATGTTCTGTGCAGCATGGGGCATGAGATAAGTTGTGCTGCAGTACTCTCTGCTCAACCGCTTCTGTTACAACTTTGAGAACGTTGTTATGTCTCCAAGTGTACATGCCGCTGGAAAGATTGACTCTGCATGCACTCAAAATATGTTGAAGTGTTCCCTTCTCGCCACAAGCAGCACACCTGTCTGTCTTATCTTCATACCAGGTGCTGAGGTTGGCAGGTGTTGGGAGCAGATCGTACGCTGCTCTGCATAGAAAAGAAATGCGGAGCGGTTCCATCTGCCGCAGAACATTCCAAGATAGATGTCATTGTTCAACACTTTCCCACTGGGTCTAAGCCCCTTGTTTGGCCAGGCCAGCTGTTTCAGCTAACCTCTTCTCCTCTTCTACCTCTCATATTTCTTGTGTTACAAGCTCACGGCGCTCCTTACCTGTAGAAGATGACCACCACTTGTGGGTTGTCCACCCAAGTCCCTGGCGGCCTAGCTGGATAGCCCCAACCGTCTCCTTGTGCTTCAATCTAGACTCTGCCTCATCAACTGCTACACGGGCTGACCACTTCCTGCCTGATCTCACATCCAGCTGGCTGTTCTTGATGACAGGGTCTGTTGAGTCTCAAAGCATCAAGAATGATCTTACCTTGGCTACGTTGACCTCTTCAACAAGGGATTGGACTGGGATGGTAAGCTTTGTCTGGCTACTGTGGATTGCAGCATTGGTGAGGCTGCTCGGTACTCCAAGCCACTTCTTCACATACTTGTTGATCTTCTGTTCCATTGCCTCAACATGGGACATTGCCACTTCATAGACAGTTAGTGGCCACATTATCCGTGGCATCAGTCCGTACTGCAAGCACCATAACTTCAACTTGCCAGGTAAGGCACGCTTGTTGACAGACATCAGACCCCTGCTGATCTGTTCTCCTGTCTCTTGAATCCTCTTGGTGTCTCTCAGCTTCTCTGTGTACCATCACCCAAGGCTCTTCACTGGTTGGTCCTGAATAGATGGAATCTCCTCTCCACAAAGGGTGAAATGAAAGTCAACCAGCTTTTCTCTCCTAAGAACAAGGCTCCTTGACTTCTTGGTCTTGAATTTCATTTTTCCCCAATCCATTAGCTCCTGGAGTCTAGATAGTCCACTTTCCACTGCCTCCGTGCTAGGACCCAAAAGGGTGAGATCGTCCATGAACGCTCGTATTGGTGGTAACTCCCCTCCGCCATCAAGTACGACACTTGGTCCCACTGATTCTGCAGCCATCACAATGACCTCCATGGCCAACACAAAGCTGCTAGAGGAAGTAGCTGAAGTCCCCTAATCTGAGGAAAGACATTCTTGCCATAGAGGGAGTACAAAGAAGGTTCATCAGATTGATTCCTGGGATGGCAGGACTTTCATATGATGAAAGACTGGATCGACTAGGGTTATACTCTCTGGAATTTCGAAGATTGAGGGGGGATCTTATTGAAGTGTATAAAATCCTAAAGGGATTGGACAGGCTAGATGCAGGAAGATTGTTCCCGATGTTGGGGAGGTCCAGAACGAGGGGTCACAGTTTGAGGATAAAGGGGAAGCCTTTTAGGACCGAGATTAGGAAAAACTTCTTCACACAGAGAGTGGTGAATCTGTGGAATTCTCTGCCACAGGAAACAGTTGAGGCCAGTTCATTGGCTACATTTAAGAGGGAGTTAGATATGGCCCTCGTGGCTACAGGGATCAGGGGGTATGGAGGGAAGGCTGGTACAGGGTTCTGAGTTGGATGATCAGCCATGATCATACTGAATGGCGGTGCAGGCTTGAAGGGCTGAATGGCCTACTCCTGCACCTATTTTATAAGTTTCTATGTTTCTATAAGTATAATAATAATAATAATAATAGCATTTAAAAGACATTTGACAGATACATGGATGGGAAAGAGATACGGGCCACACGTGGGCAAATGGGACTAGCTTAGATGGTTACTTAGATGGTACTAGCAAAGAATGGATGGGCCAAAGGGCTTATTAACTAAATAACTTCCATGACTGTTTTATTAAATGTTCTGAAACCTGAACAAAGGCATGTACTGTAGGGGTAATTAAATAATCCCCCTTAGAGGATGTGGTTTAGATAAAGCAAAGAGTGTGTCAGCAGCCAACAGTGTGACAGTCCAGCCCAGCAAAAGAATTGAGAATCTGGTGGATGAAGTTATTCCATAAAATAGAATGTGCAGTTAGTAAAACAATTCAAGGCCAAAATTTTCATGTTTGCATTGAAGAGTGGGTTTCAGTCCTTCAAACAGAAGGGAGGGTGTTTGATAATCTGATCCCCCAAGTTAGATTTGCTCTCCCATTTGAAGGAAGTGGCGCTACCTGTCGTCAGTACTGAGATGTGGCAACATCAATGAAATGGGAGTACTGAGGGTCACTCGTCAATGGGCTTCGTGGTAAACCCAATATTCAGGTTTACAACATAAGGCTTTGAGACATTTCTGCTCTCACACTTAATACTTCAGCTTTCCTCATACTATATTATTATTCTGCAAATTCCTGAATTTATGCACGAGCCTCCACACAGGTTTGGTGGACTGCACACCTGTAATGATCTACATTCACACCCTGCAGAAGGCTCAGATTGGTGGCCTTGACATTGGGCAGAGGGTACAGGATTCAGCACGGCTTCAGTGAAGGTACAGGACCTCATGGTGACTCTTAATCCTCCCCATGCCCACATCATCCGGTTAAAATCCAATGTAGTGAAATTGGGATGGTCAGGCAGACCCATGGTCCAAGGCCTGGGACTGTTGACAGGGAGAACCCATGAGCCACTGCTTAAGTTCAGCAGAGCAAGATCTTGCAAGAGTTGAAATGTGGGAGATACAAGTGCTTGTAGATATTGGAATAACAAACCTGGAGAAACTGTCAACGTGCTGGAGGAACTCAGGAGGACAAGCAGCATCTGTGGAGGGAAAGGAACTGCTGCCATTTCAGTGCTGATGCTGGGCTTCAACTCCTTTTCTCCTACAGATTCTGCTTAGCTTGCTGAGCTCCTCCTGTTTGTTGTTGAAGTGACAACTCGCCAATAGACAATAAAGAAAATCATTTCAAAATTGTAATAACTTGCAGTTTATATGTTACAAAATGAATAAAGATGCATTTGCAGTCAGGAAAATTACAATTTCACAGGTAGTAATTGGCCAGTACTAAATAATTCAAGGCTTTTTACAAAGTTCCTTCAGTTAAAATTATTATACTCAGATTATAAAAGCCATGTTTTACAATAAGTTGAAATATGAAACCCATATGAAAGGAACACAGAAGGCCAATTATCCCGAAGCAAAGGTACTATACTGATACTGACAGGGGGTTTAAGAGCTGTTAAACTGCTCAATCAGGATTATATCTGAAATCATCACAGTCAGATTGGCACACTGTACTTAATTGCGGTGGCTCAGACAATCACAGTTAATATATTAATATCACATTATTGTAAGAGAGAGGATGTCATCTTCAAGGACTCCAGTACTTTCCTAGTGGGTCTCATTAAGTGGCCGAAGTCAATTTACAAATGCTACTGAAATCTTCCTCAGCTGTCTGCAGCATAGTCAGGCATGTTGCTGTATTAAATGTTTGAAAATACACAAAGAACAGTTCAGTTCTAAACAGTTATGTAACTTTCAGCACAGAACCACTGGACATTTAGCTCAATCAGTGCACATTGACAGTCATAATGCCATTGTTCTCATTTATCTCCTGCCTCATTGTTCACCAAATATTTACCAGGTTCATCTTAATTTTTCCACAATCTCTGCCTCTTAGGACTTCTTAGTGTCCCTCTTATAGTGATGAACCCTCACCGCAATAGCAAATGCTTCATAGTGATTCTTTCAGAACCTTTCATTATCTATAGATCGCAGTTCAATCATCTTCAGCCTCTTTCTTTCAATCAAAGATCCAACACATTCATCTTTTCCTAGTGCATACATCTTATGGTGCATAATTTAAAATGGGAATCCTGGTCATCAGCAATCTATTGGGCCACTGGGCTGTATGTGCTGTATGACTCTAGACCAAATCTCTTGCATTTTTGTAGGGAATTTGGGTGCCACAGTGATGTAACAATTAGAGTGCCACTGTACAACTTGGGGCGTAGGAGTTCACAGTTCAATTCTGGTGACATCAGTAAAGAGTCCGTGGAATGCCTGCGTTTTCCCAGGGTGCTCTGGTTTCCTCCCACAGTCCAAAGATACACCAGGTAGTTTAATTGGTCATTGTAAATTTTCCCATGATTAGGTTAGGGTTAAATTGGAGCGGTGTGGCTCGAAGGGCCGGAAATGTTTATTCCATGCTGTACCACTAGATAAAATAAATAAATAAACATATTGAATGCCATGATCGATGGGGAGATGCAGACTGAGAGGCCATGATTATACCTTGCCTTAAAAGCTAGAACCATGTGGTCATGTTTGGCCCATATCTCTCTACACCTTTCCTATTGAAGTTTCTGTCCAAGTACCTTTTAAACATTGTTAATCTATCTGCGTCAACAAGCTCATTCCAGAAACTGACCATCCTCTGGGGGAAATCCTTGCCCCTATATAACCATATATAACCATATAACAATTACAGCATGGAAACAGGCCATCTCGGCCCTTCTAGTCCGTGCCGAACTCTTACCCTATCCTAGTCCCACCAACCTGCACTCAGACCATAACCCTTCATTCCATTTCTGTCCATATATCTATTCAATTTAACTTTAAACAACAACATTGAACCTGCCTCAACCACTTCTGCTGGAAGCTCGTTCCACACAGCTACCACTCTCTGAGTAAAGAAATTCCTCCTCATGTTACCCCTAAACTTTTTCCCTTTAACTCTCAACCCATGTCTTCTTGTTTGAATCTTCCCCACTCTCAATGGAAAAAGTCTAACCACGTCAACTCTATCTATCCCCCTCATAATTTTAAATACCTCTATCAAGTCCCCCCTCAACCTTCTACGCTCCAAAGAATAAAGACCTAACTTGTGCAACCTTTCTCTGTAACTTAGGAGATGAAACCCAGGCAACATTTTAGTAAACCTCCTCTGTACCCTCTCAATTTTATTGACATCTTTCTATAATTCGGTGACCAGAACTGTACACAATACTCCAGATTTGGCCTTACCAATGCCTTATATAAATTTAATATTATATCGCAACTCCTATACTCAATGCTCTGATTAATAAAGGCCAGCAAACCAAAAGCTTTCTTCACCACCCTATCCACATGAGACTCCACCTTCAGGGAACTATGCACCATTATTCCTAGATCCCTCTGTTCTAAAGCATTTTTTAATGCCCTACCATTTACTATGTATGTCCTATTTTGATTACTTCTACCAAAATGTAGCACCTCACATTTTTCAGCATTAAACTCCATCTGCCATCTTTCAGCCCACTCTTCTAACTGGCCTAAATCTCTCTGCAAGCTTTGAAAACCTACTTCATCAATATATGTTACAAAAAACATTGGACCCAGTACAGATCCCTGAGGCACACCACTAGACACCATCCTCCAATCTGACACACAGTTATCCACCACTACTCTCTGGCGTCTCCCATCTAGCCACTGCTGAATCCATTTTACTACTTCGATATTAATGCCTAATGATTGAACCTTCCTAACTAACCTTCTGTGTGGAATCTTGTCAAAGGCCTTACTGAAGTCCATATAGACAACATTTACCGTCTTACCCTTGTCAACTTTCTTAGTAACCTCGTCAAAAAATTCAGTAAGATTTGTCAAACATGACCTTCTGCGCACAAATCCATGTTGACTGTTCCTAATCAGACCCTGTCTATCCAGAAAATCATATATACCATCTCTAAGAATATATCCAGAAAATTATATATATCATCTCTAAGAATACTTTCCAGAAAATTATATATACCATCTCTAAGAATACTTTCCATCAATTTACCCACCACTGACGTCAAACTCACAGGCCAATAATTGCCAGGTTTACTCTTAGAACCCTTTTTAAACAATGGAACCACATGAGCAATATGCCAATTCTCCGGCACCATTCCCGTTTCTAATGACCCTCAAATTCTTATCACATCCCTGCCCTCTCAGCTTAAACCTATGTCCTCTAGTTCTTGATTTCCCAACTCTCGGAAAAATTCTGTGCATATTGGCCCTATCTATGACCTTCATGATTTTATTGTGTGACCACCCATCATTCTCCTAGGTTCCAATGAAAAATGTCTCAACATGCTCAACCTCACTCCACAACACAGTCCCTTGAGTTCTAGCAACATCCTCTTAAATCCCCTTTGCAATTTTCCTAGCTTAATGGCATCTTTCATACAGCAGGGTGAGAAAAGCTGAACACAATATTGTTTATGCATCCTCTCTAACACTGTATAACTGCAACGTGACAACCCAGCACCTGTACTCAATGTCTGACTGATGAAGGCCAGCACGTCAAAAGCCTTTTTTCCAACACTGTCTATCTGTGATGCCATATACTGACATGCCCAGGTCTCTCCATCCTACACTCCCCAGGACCCTCTGTTCACTGTGTAATTCCTATCCATAATTTTCTTCCCAAAATGCAACACCTTGCACTTATCTGAATTAAACTCCATTTTCCATCCCTCGGCCCACTTACACAGCTAATCAGAATGCCTCTTTAAATCTTCATAGTCATCTTCACTGTCTTTACCAATTATTTTGCTTTAGCCCTGCACTACCTTCGGGTTAAGTTCACTTGTTTAATTAACCGAATGGAGATTTCCCAGTTGTAGGATTCAAATCTGGAATATCTGAACCATGAATATCCATACATCATGATGCTCTTCATTGACTACAGCTCAGCATTCCACACATTCATCCCATTGAAACTAATCAATAAGCTCCAAAACCCAGGCCTCGGTATCTCTTTCTGCAACTGGACCCCTGACATCCTCACATGCAAACCCCAGCTGGCAACAACACCTGCACGATCACCTTCAGCACGGGTGCACCACAAGGCTGTGTGTTTATCACCCTGTCGACCCGCTCCACACTTATGACTGTGAGTATCAGTACAGCTCCAACACCATATTTTGGTTTGCTGACTGTTGTAAGCCGAATCAAAGGTAGTAACGAATTGTCCTATAGGATGGAAGTTGATAATCTGGTTTAATAGTGCCACAACAACAACCTCTCACTCAACAAAGCAAAGAGCTGATTATTGGCTACAGGAGGAAGAAGTGAGAGGTCCAGTCTTCATTAGGGGATTGGCGGCGGGGAAGGCCAGTTCCTTTGATTTAGTAACTGTACTCTGATATGGCACTACGATACCAGAGGATCTGTCCTGGAACCAGCATGAAAACAGACATGTTAGCACTCCTACTTTCTAAGAAGTTTGCACAGATTCAGTATGTCATGGAAAACTTTGACAAACTCCTAATAGATACACAGTGGAGAGTATCCTCATTGATTGCATCACAGCCTAGTATGGAAACAGCAATGCCTTAGAATGGAAAAGCCCACACAAAGTAATGGATACAGCCTGGCTGATCACAGGAAAAACCCATCCCACCACTGAGCCCATCTACAAGGAGTCTGCTACAAAAAAGCAGCACCCATCATCAAGGACCCCACTGTCCAGGCAGTGCTCTCTTCTCGCTGCTCCCATCGGGAAGGCAGCACAGGAGCCTCAGATCCCCCACCACCAGGTTCAGGAACCGTTATTACCCCTCACTCACCTCAACACTGAATTGATCACTGAACACCACCTATGGACTCACTTCCAAGGACCCTAAAACTAATGTTCTAATTATTTATTAATTATTATCATTAAGTATTTGCACAATTTGTTTTCTTTTGCACATTTGTTGGTTGTCAGTCTTTGTGTGTAGTTTTTCATTGATTCCATTGTATTTCTTGCTGTACTGTGAACACCTGCAAGAAAAGAATCTCAGGGTGGTATATGGTAACATTTACATGCTCTGATGATAAAGCTATTTTGAACTTTTGAGCTTGACATCCTTCATCAGACCCCTGGATTTCTGGTTCAGCATGAGAGCCAAAATGCCAGTGTGATTCCTCCTGAGAATACAGCCCTCTCTGGCAACAGCAACCCAGATCAGCAAACAGAGGGGACATGTTGGTACTGGTAATTGATTAATTATTGATATATGGATCAGGGTACAGTAAACAGTACTTTTGCATGTCATCCATATAGTTAATTTCATCACACTAGTACATTGAGGTAATACCAAGAGAAAACTAGAACAGAATTCAGAATAAAGTGTTACAGTTACAGAGAAAGTGCAATGCAGGGAGCCAATAAGGTGCAAGGCCACAAAAAGATAGCGAGCTGAACAGTCATTCCTGTATGTGGATTGTAAGGACATTAGCAATTCTTGAAGTTTTGGAATTTATATTTAAAAGAGTAGATTGGTTATGCTAGAAGTCGGTCTGCAGAGAGCAGCGTGCAGTAAGTGCCCTCTGGTGAATCAATATCTGTGCTTGCAGGGTCAGTGCTTTCACTGTGATGCATAAAACTGAGCAAAAACTCAACTCGAGCTACAGCGGTCATCGAGGGAGATTTCATTGGAACCCAGTGTTTCCCAGAGTGCTTCAAGTTCAAGGAATTAACAGCCAGTCACTCTCAGCAAGAGAACATTACCAATCACATCTAATATAGCCTCATAACATGCCCCTCTTCACAGGTGTAAGAAAATGTTGCTGCTGAATGGAGCTTTTTTATCTAATTTATGTACATACTCCTGGGCCCTCAGAGGGTCCATCTTCCTCTCACCCCAACCCTCCCCTCTCCATTGACACACCCAGCCTCACACCTCAGCGAGTTCCGTGTTCGCCATGATGTGGAACTTTTCTTCCGCCGTCTCCGTCTCCGAGCCTACTTCTTCAGCAAGGACTCTTCCACCCCCACCGATGACCCCTTCTCCCGTCTTCAACCGTCCTCCTCTTCATGGACACCCCGCTCTGGTCTTCTGCCTGCTCTGGATCTCTTTATCGCTAACTGCCGACGGGACATCAACCGTCTCGACTTCACCACATCTTGTTCCGATTCCAACCTCACTCCTTCGGAATGCTTTGCTCTCCACTCCCTCCGCACTAATCCTAACCTTATTATTAAACTCGCCGATAAGGGGGGTGCTGTTGTAGTCTGGCGTACTGACCTCTACCTTGCCGAGGCACAGCGACAACTCGCGGATACCTCCTCTTATTTACCCCTCGATCGTGACCCCACTAAGGAGCACCAGGCCATTGTCTCCCACACCATCACCGACTTTATCCGCTCAGGGGATCTCCCATCCACTGCTACCAAACTTATAGTTCCCACACCCCGCACTTCCCGTTTCTACCTCCTACCCAAGATCCACAAACCTGCCTGTCCTGGCCGACCTATTGTCTCAGCTTGCTCCTGCCCCACCGAACTCGTTTCTGCATACCTCGACACGGTTTTATCCCCCCCTTGTTCAATCCCTTCCTACCTATGTTCGTGACACTTCTCACGCTCTTAAACTTTTCGATGATTTTAAGTTCCCTGGCCCCCACCGCTTTATTTTCACCATGGATGTCCAGTCCTTATATACTTCCATCCCCCATCAGGAAGGTCTCAAAGCTCTACGCTTCTTTTTGGATTGCAGACCTAATCAGTTCCCCTCTACCACCACTCTGCTCCGTTTAGCGGAATTAGTCCTTACTCTTAATAATTTCTCCTTTGGCTCCTCCCACTTCCTCCAAACTAAAGGTGTAGCTATGGGCACCCGTATGGGTCCTAGCTATGCCTGTCTTTTTGTTGGCTTTGTGGAACAATCTATGTTCCAAACCTATTCTGGTATCTGTCCCCCACTTTTCCTTCGCTACATCGATGACTGCATTGGTGCTGCTTCCTGCACGCATGCTGAGCTCGTTGACTTTATTAACTTTGCCTCCAACTTTCACCCTGCCCTCAAGTTTACCTGGTCCATTTCCGACACCTCCCTCCCCTTTTCAGATCTTTCTGTCTCTGTCTCTGGAGACAGCTTATCCACTGATGTCTACTATAAGCCTACTGACTCTCACAGCTATCTGGACTATTCCTCTTCTCACCCTGTCTCTTGCAAAAATGCCATCTCCTTCTCGCAATTCCTCCGTCTCCGCCTCATCTGCTCTCAGGATGAGGCTTTTCATTCTAGGACGAGGGAGATGTCTTCCTTTTTTAAAGAAAGGGGCTTCCCTTCCTCCACTATCAACTCTGCTCTTAAACGCATCTCCCCTATTTCACGTACATCTGCTCTCACTCCATCCTCCCGCCACCCCACTAGGAATAGGGTTCTCCTGGTCCTCACCTACCACCCGACCAGCCTCCGGGTCCAACATATTATTCTCCATAACTTCCGCCACCTCCAACGGGATCCTACCACTAAGCACATCTTTCTCTCCCCCCCCCTGCATTCCGCAGGGATTGCTCCCTACGCAACTCCCTTGTCCATTCATCCCCCCCATCCCTCCCCACTGATCTCCCTCCTGGCACTTATCCGTGTAAGCGGAACAAGTGCTACACATGCCCTTACACTTCCTCCCTTACCACCATTCAGAGCCCCAAATAGTCCTTCCAGGTGAGGCAACACTTCACCTGTGAGTCGACTGGGATGATATACTGCGTCCGGTGCTCCCGATGTGGCCTTTTATATATTGGTTAGACCCGACGCAGACTGGGAGACCGCTTTGCTGAACATCTACGCTCTGTCCGCTAGAGAAAGCAGGATCTCCCAGTGGCCACACATTTTAATTCCACATCCCATTCCCATTCTGACATGTCTATCCACGGCCTCCTCTACTGTAAAGATGAAGCCACACTCAGGTTGGAGGAACAACACCTTGTATTCCGTCTGGGTAGCCTCCAACCTGATGTCATGAACATTGACTTCTCTAACTTCCGCTAAGGCCCCACCTCCCCCTCGTACCCCATCTGTTACTTATTTTTACGCACACATTCTTTCTCTCACTCTCCTTTTTCTCCCTCTGTCCCTCTGAATATACCTCTTGCCCATCCTCTGGGTCCCCCCCCCCCGTCTTTCTTCCCGGACCTCCTGTCCCATGATCCTCTCGTATCCCCTTTTGCCAATCACCTGTCCAGCTCTTGGCTCTATCCCTCCCCCTCCTGTCTTCTCCTATCATTTTGGATCTCCCCCTCCCCCTCCAACTTTCAAATCCCTTACTCACTCTTCCTTCAGTTAGTCCTGACGAAGGGTCTCGGCCTGAAACGTCGACTATACCTCTTCCTACAGATGCTGCCTGGCCTGCTGTGTTCACCAGCAACTTTGATGTGTGTTGCTTATGTACATATCTGACATTTTTCTATGTTTCTGTTCTGACATATAACTGATGTTATGGCCTAATGCAGCAAAAGTTTCTCAGTTATATTGTGTGCCTACTGCAAAGAGTAAAATCAATATCAGGGAAGAAACAATTGTTTTTGGTCTTTAAGTTTACTACTTTCTGAGATCTGGAAATCCCAGTCAAAGCAAACGTTTAACATTCATCAACAGTTATCCACTAGAAGATGGGACTGAGTGGCCTTCTTGAACTGCTCTATCTCTTCTGGTGAAGAGTCAAGTTGTCAGTTTGTGAGGGATTTAGTCTCACTGGAAATTTCCATTTTGTTTTGGTCCATGCCTTCATTAACTTCATCCAGTTCCACTTGCCTTTATTGGGATCCAGGCTTTAATAATGACTTTATTTTTAATGCGGGTGGACAGATGGTGTGTAGTTGTATCGAAGTACATTTCCAAGTCAGGATGATATGCAATGTGGAGGAGATCTTGCAGCTGGTGGCCGACTTCCTTTGTACCTGCTGCCTTTGTCCTTGGTGACAGAGGTCATGAGCTTGGTGTTACAGACAGATCAGCGTAGGAGAATAACTTCAAGCATTTTGTAGCCTTTGCAGCCACTGTGTGCCTGTAGTGGAGGATATAAATATTTAAGATGCCAGTCAAGTCTGGCAACTTTATCCAGGTGAGTGGACAGCATTCTATCACACACCTGACTTGTGCCACCTACAAGACACACGGCATTTGAGGAGGCAGGTACCAAATGACAAGTTACCCAGCTTTTGAACTGATCTAGTAGCCATGGAATTTGTGTTGTCAATCCAGTTAAGATATCCAGTACAGTAACTGGATATTGATAGTGGGGTCTTAATGATGGCAATGGAGAACTCTCATCACAGATGGTCAATAGATGGCATTTTAGTGGCATGACAACTACATGCCATCTGTCAGCCCATGTCTGAATGTTGCCTCAGTCTTGCCACATGCACTTAAAGGCCTTTTTTTGTGGTGAGGTCATGGATAAAACTGAACCAAAATTTCACCCTGATGATTATACATTGCAAATTTAAGGTGAGAGGGTGAAAGTTGAAAGATCTGCAGCATGGAATCCCACAAAGTCTGAGACCTGAGACTTATCTCTTAAGCAACTATGATTTTCTGCCCAGTAGAACACAGAGAAACAGTCATTAAAAAATCACACCTATTTCCAGCTGATGAAGATGTAGGTGGCCTAATAATTTCTGAGGGGACCTATTCTTTCCCTAACCACTCTTGTACTCCTAATATAACTATCGAACCTCTTAGGATTTCCTTTTTTTTTGACAGGCTGCTAGCTGTCAGATCCATCTCATACCCTCTCTTTGATCTTCTGATTTTCTGTTCTGATTCTGTTCAATGTATTCTTAATCTGCTTATAATTATCAGGCAATTCATTTGTCCCTGATCTCCTAAATCCAATTTGGGTTTCCTGTTTTTTCTTGACAGGAGCCATCTCTCATCAGCCAGGGTTCCCTGAACTTGCCAGGTTTACCTTACAACCCAACAGGAACATGTTGATCCTGGACTACTGATGTCTGACTTTTAAAACCCTCAACTCACCGTTCAGAGTCAGAGTCATGATTTAATATGATTGGCATATGTCATGAAATTTGTTGACAGCGGCAGCAGTACACTGCAATACATGGTAATATAGAGAAAATAAGTAAACCAGTTACAGCAATTACATATGTATATTAAATAGTTAAATTAAAAATAGTGCAAAAACAGAAATAATAGAAGCGAGGTAGTGTTCATGGGTTCAATGTCCATTTAGGAATCGGATTGCAGAGGGGATGAAGCTGTTCCTGAATCACTGAGTGTGTGCCTTCAGGCTTCTGTACCTCCTACCTGATGGTAACAGTGAGAACAGGGCATGCCCTAGATGATGGGGTTCCTTAATAATGGACATATCCTTTCTAAGGCACTGCTCCTTTAAGATGTCTTGAATACCTCGGAGGCTAATACCCGACATGGAGTTGACTGATTTTACAACTTTCTGTAGCTCCTTTCGAGCCTATGCAGTGGCCACCACTCCACCCCACCCCCACCCCAATATCAGACAGCAATGCAGCCTGTCAGAGCACTCCTTTCATTTCAAACAGGCTCATCAAATTGACTCTGCTAGATCCAACCTAACTCCCCCAAGCTCTGCTCCAGCTTCAAACCTTAATCATTTTCCATCACTATCTTAAAACAAATAGAATTATTGTCACAGAGTTAAAATGCTCCCTGACTACCAATTATTTAGTATCGCAATTTAAAAGTCTTCCAATTGCTCAGCCTTTATACAAAGGGACCCAAGGGTTTCATTTCACGTTTACTTCACTTCTTTAAAGTCTTGCAAAATTCATCAACATAAATCCAAACTTAAACAGTAACATGCTCAGCAGTTTTAGGCAGGTTTATCGATCACTGGTTGACTGCACAAAGCATCAGGCAGCATCAAGTGAAAAGAATTGGAAGTACCATGGCATAAGCTTGTTGAGCTAATAGTTTTGGCCTTCCATTTTAGTTGGCTTCGGTTAACTACTTCAATCCATTTGGTTCATGGGAGAGTTAGTCAGCAGGTAATTCCAACCCCACAGCTGTTGCAGCTCAACTGTAATTGATAGAATACAGACTAAGGCTCATTTATATTTGTGCTTCAAATGTACGCCATAGGTACGGCATAGCGGCATACTCTACGCTGTACCCTACGCCAAACCGTACGCCGTAGCCTAATTCACACCTCTCCCAAAATGTAACTATGCGTCGTGGCATCACAGACCGCAACTACTGTGATTGATCGGTTTGGTAGCATCGCATTTCCTCCTACGCTGCAATAGCTTCCCATTGGGCGACTGACGGGCAGGGAAGGAACTCTGGCTGCAATGCTTTCCATGAAGCTTTCCCGGCCTCCGAAATTATGGAGGACCCTGTGCTTGACACCAGTTTGTAGCTAGCTGCTACAGCCTGTTGACTTCCACCTGAAACTAAAACTCTAATGGTGATTGCCAGTCTCTGAGTATACTGTGCATACACTGATGTGAAATAAATGGTTGGAGACGATGAACCAAGTCGTCAAGTCTACCTGCCGCCATCCGAAAATATTTGAAATGCATTTCCTCGTCCATGTCTCTCAGTGGCCAGACAAGCACAGAAAATTCACCCTCCTTCAGTTTCAGTCGCCGTTGTTTGAGGTTTGAGTTTCTTCGTGTTGAGTTTCAACAGGAAGAAACCCAGCACAGTGGCATGGAAACCCCATCGCCAACTAGCATTTTGGCGGTGAATTGCAGAGCAATGCAGACACACCAACGCACAAGTATAAGTGCTCAGAACGACGTAGCCCACCTGCGTAGGCTAGTATAAATCAGCACAAGTATAAATCAGCCTTTAGTCTGATGTCAATTTAAAGGTACTGCAGGAGAAAGACAAACGAGTTCTGTTTCAAAGGACTCCTGCTACTGGCAGAGAAAGTCATTAATTCCTGTGCCCATAGGGGCTCGAGATTCTGAGCACAAACATACAGGAAGTCAAGATTCTGGGGCTGGTGAGGGTGTAGCCACACACAAAATAATACAAGAGGAACTCAGCAGGTTAGTCAGCATCTGTGGAGGGACCCTTCAGCTGTCATTTCCCTCCATAGATGCAGCCTGATCCGCGGAGGTTCTCGAGCATTTTATTTATGTGTTGCTCCAGATTCCAGCATCTGCAGTCTAGTGTCCCCAGGCCGTGGCTGGAGCCCAGGATGCGGACACTGTCATCCAGCAAGAATAGATACGTTCGCATACATTAGTCTGGCTGTGGGTGTCAGTCCATGCTCTTCCTGTCCCTTCTAATTCCAGACACATTACACTGATATTGCTATAGGATTTGGATGGAAACTACAGGGTACATAGAGTTTCAGGACTCCTGGACTGAAAAAAACAGCAACATTCCTTAATGGGATTTTCCTTCTTCATTTCCAGAAGCTGGGAGCCTGACAAGGCCAGTATTTGTTGCCTTCCCAAGTTTTCCGTGTGCATCCATTTGTCTGAACTACTGCAGTCCTCAACTAACAATGTTTTAACAATGTTGTTGGGGAGGGACTCCCAGCATTCGGGACAAATGATATATTTCCAAGTCAGGATGGTGTAAGCTTTGCAGAGGAACCTGCAGGCAGTGGTGTTCCCAGCCACATTCTGCCCTTGTCTTTCTCGGTGCTGGGGATGTCTAGGGTTGATAAGCAAAATGGTTCATCCTTAACTCTCTCCCTAAACCTCTAGATCAGAACCTTCCAAAACCAGAATTCCTGGCGTATTGGGACAGTGATGTTGGGTTTCTACACATGTCAGAAAAATTGATTAAAGGAATCTTTAATCTTCATCAGAAGGAGCCTTTCAACCAGAGAATATTGCTCATTTCCCAACATGACTTTGATTCCACAAGCCTTGTTGACTAAGTGTAGAATTGAGTCTTTGAGATCATGAAAACTCAAATCTGGTGCCTCAACTAAGCAAAGTTAATGAAGCTGAGCTGTGAGGATAATCAGAAGTACAGGCAGCGGTCATGAAAAGTAGTGTGTCACCGACTTCAGATTTGGTCATGGTGCGCTGACTTCACTGCTGAGATTTCTAGATTCAATAATATCCAAGATAAAATCTATTCCTGATAACTAAATGAGCTAGAAGATACAAAGTTTACAGAGGGTGTTTGATGCACCCCATCAATGAGTCAATGTCATTTGTAAAAAAAAAGAGAAGAAGAGAACAGGATGTGGAAGCCATGGAAAGGGTGCAGAGGAGATTTACAAGGATGTTGCCTGGATTGGGGAGCATGCTTTATGAGAATAGGTTGAGTGAACTTGGCCTTTTCTCCTTGGAGCAACGGAGGAGGAGAGGTGACCTGATAGAGGTGTATAAGATGATGAGAAGCACTGATCATGTGGATAGTCAGAGGCTTTTTCCCAGGACTGAAATGGCTAGCATGAGAGGGCACAGTTTTAAGGTGTATGGAAGTAGGTACAGAGATGTCAGGGGTAAGTTTTTTTACACAGAGTGGTGAGTGCGTGGAATGGGCTGCCAGCGACAGTGGTGGAGACGGATACAATAGGGTCTTTTAAGAGATTCCTGGATAGGTACATGGAGCTTGGAAAAATAAAGGGCTATGGGTAACCCTGGGTAATTTCTACAGTTAAGGACATGTTCGGCACAGCTTTGTGGGCTGAAGGGCCTGATTGTGCTGTAGGTTTTCTATGTTTCTATGTTTCTAAGAATGCAGGTGATGTAAATCTGGTGACTAACCCTGGAACATAACCATATTAAGGTCATGTTCCAGTGTAAGTCACTCGTTTTGAATGATGGACATTTCAACCCCAAGCAGAGTAGTGACAGACTAATTGTATTTTTCCAAACAAGTCAATAAACATCTGTGCATTAGATGCACTAACTCTGTTAATTTGTAATTTCTTTAATTCCACTTGTAATATTCTGCCAATTGCAAGTTCATTCTTTTTCTAAGATTCAATTTAACTTAACTCAAGAGATCTATTTGTGACCACAACAAACTATATTGTGTACCTAGTGCTTATAACCAATTCATTGAGCTGTATTCATTACAAAGAATTACTAGATAAAGACAAGAGTCACAGTCTGATCTTCTCACTCTCAACAATTCACCCCAAAGTTTCTATCTCTCTGCTGTTCTGTTTTCCACAAGATTTCTTCATCCTGGTACCTCCCCCTCTCAAATTAAACACTTTTATATGTATTTCTCTTTAACTTAGTATGGTAACTAATAATCTCCTGCGCTGTCTCAGCCCTAGTCATTTGTAATCCTACATTGTATGACCTCCCACATACTAGCACATGTGATTTCACATGTGTGACCTCCCACATACTAGCACATGTGATTTCACATGTATGACCAAGTTTTTATAGATGCACTATAGAAAGCATTCTTCTAGGGTGCATCACAACCTGGTATGGAAGTTGTCCTGTCCATGACCGAAAGAAGCTGCAGAAGATCGTGAACACGGCGCAGCACATCACAAAACCAATCTTCCATCCTTGGACTCACTTTACACCGCACACTGTCGGAGCAGTGCTGCCAGGATAATCAAGGACACAACCCACCCAGCCAACAGACTTTTCGTCCCTCTTCTCTCTGGGAGAAGGTTCAGGAGCTTGAAGACTCGTACGGCCAGATTTGGTAACAGCTTCTTTCCAACTGTGATAAGACTGCTGAACGGATCCTGACCCGGATCTGGGCCGTACCCTCCAAATACCCGGACCTGCCCCTCGGTTTTTTTGCACCACCTTACTTTCCATTTTTCTATTTTCTATTTATGATTTATAATTTAAACTTTTAATATTTACTATTGATTTGTAATCCAGGGAGCGGGAAGCGCAGAATCAAATATCGCTATGATGATTGTACGTTCTAGTATCAATTGTTTGGCGACGATAAAGTATAAAGTATGACCTCCCACATACCTGTACTAGCAGATATGATTTCACATGTATGACCTCCCACATACTAGCAGATATGATTTCACATGTATGACCTCCCACATACTAGCAGATGTGATTTCACATGGTCAGTCCCACATCCTCGACCCAAGGTTTTTTTTCCACTCCACTTTCTTGCTCATGTCCTCAATGGCCATCCCTCACTTTTATTGATTTAATTAATGTTATGCTTTGAGAATCATGGCTCATTACTGCATCCCTTGCAGCTTTAGTTATTGCTTATTAGTCTGTTTGCGTCATCCTGCAGTTAGTTTACTGACCTTTAATGTTCATGGTCCTACTCCAGCAAATGCTATGCTGTTAGCATACATTTGAGCTAAGTGATCCCATGATTTGTTTCCTTGCCTCATGCCATGTTAACAGCGAATTCTTTTGACACGGTGTGTATAACAATAATAGAATTATAGAGTCATAGAGCAACACGGGCCCTTCAGTTTAATGAGTCATGCTGACAACCACGACCATCTCCATCGCAGCCACACCCCTTCATGTAGCAATCCAAGTGCTTCTTAAGTGGTACCATTGTATCTAGCTCAAAAACTTCAAAACCAGTTGATAAACTGTTGCCCCTTAGGTCCCTATCAAATCTTCCCCTCTCACCCGAAATCTATAGCTTCTAGTTTTGGACGCTATAATAAGACTGTGATCTTTCATCCAATCTATGCCCTTATGAGATGATACACCTCTTTAAGGACATCCCTCATTCTCCTATGTTCCAAGGAATAAAGACATAGACTGGCCTACCATTCCCTGTAACTCATCCCTGGACGTGTGTCAAGGAATGTGCTGATGTATTAGCAGGTGTCCTGACAGACATTTTCAACATCTCCCTTAGTCAAGCTATTGTCCCCAGATGCTTCAAAACCTCCACAAATATTCCCTATAGCAAAGAAGTCATTTGTAGACTGTCTGAATGATTACCGTCCCGTTGCCCTGACCCCCATAGTGATGAAATGTTTTGAACGGCTTGTCAAGCCTCATATCACAGCCAGCCTCCCCTCATTGCTGGATCCTCTACAGTTTGCTTATCGTCCAAATCGCTCTACGGAGGACGCAATATCCACCACACTGCACACAGTTCTCTCCCACTTGGACAACAAAGACACTTATGCCAGAATCCTGTACATCGATTTCAGTTCAGCGTTCAATACCATCATCCCGCAGAGACTAGTGGAGAAACTGACGCTGCTTGGCCTTAACATTGCCATGTGTCGCTGGATTCTGGATTTCTTGACAGAGAGACCACAGTCAGTCCGTGTTGGCAGGAACATCTCTGACTCCATCACACTGAGCACTGGATCTCCACAAGGCTGTGTGCTTATCCCATTGCTGTTTACACTGCTAACACATGACTGTGCAGCCAGATTCAAGGAGAACCTGATCATTAAATTTGCAGACGATACCACAGTGGTGGGGCTCATCACTAAAAATGCTGAAACTATGTACAGGGAGGAGGTCAAACACCTAGAGAACTGGTGCAGGGATAACAACTTGATGCTTAATATCACCAAAACCAAGGAGATAATCGTCGATTTCAGACGGTCTCAGCCTGAGCACACATCCCTCAGCATCAGCGGCTCCACAGTGGAGAGAGTGGAAAACATCCAGTTCCTTGGGGTGCAGATCTCGGACAATCTCACCTGGTCCAGGAGCACCACTGGGATTGTGAAACGGGCCCAGCAGAGATTGCACTTTCAGAGGAAGCTTAAATAAGCATCACTCCCCACTAACATCTTAACTACATTCTACAGAGGCGTGGTTGAGAGTGTGCTGACCTTTTGCATCACAACCTGGTACTCCAGCTGCAGTGCTGTTGACAAAAAAGCCTTGCAGAGGGTGGTTAAAGGAGCAGAGAAGGTTATTGGGGTCTCCCTACCTTCTGTCCAAGACCTCTTTCAGAGTCGATGCCTCCAGAAGACACGGTACATCATTAAAGACCCCTCACACCCACTCCATGAACTGTTTGTTCTTCTGCCAGCAGGCAAACATTACAAGAGCATCAAAACTAAAACCACAAGGCTACTAAACAGCTTCCTCCCACAGGCAGTCAGACTGCTAAGTAGCTGCTCCACCTGACTCTGCTTTGGACACTTTTAACTTGCACTGGACACTTATAACTGATTTTAACTGACATGTGGCTGTTGTGTTTTACTATTTATTGTTATGTTTATTATTTAGTTTTGCGTTTGTATGTTATGATTGCACTGCCCCTGAGAAATGCTGTCCTCATTCTGCCCTGCAGAGCTGATGTATGGTTAGAATGACAATAAAGTTTTTTGAATCTTTGAATCTTTGAATCTTCATGAAGAAAAACTAATCCAGAAAGTAGGTGCGATTTCCAGGGCATATTTAAAACCCAGACTCCAGCAACGACCATGGACACCTTCAAAGCAATTGTACAACCACCAACTGTGACTCCAGCCTTGAACTCCAGGCCGGGTCTTCACGTGCTGCTATTGTGACTCCTGTCTCCCCTTCCCCCACCACCACTCTGCTATCTCATCTCCCTCAGATCCCACCGTCAACTCCTGGACCCTCAGAGGCTCCATCTTCCTCTCACCCCAACCCTCCCCTCTCCACTGATACCCCCAGCCTCCCCCCTCCCCCCTCTGATCTCAGCTCTCATCCGTGCCGGGTGTTTACCATCCCCTCCAACCTTCAACTGTCGGAGACAGAGCGCTCTGTCCTCAGTAAGGGCCTCACCTTTGTCCCCCTTCACCCACACCTCAGCGAGCTCCGTGTTCGCCATGATGCGGAACTCTTCTTCCGCCGTCTCCGTCTCCGAGCCTACTTCTTCGGCAAGGACTCTTCCACCCCCACCGATGACCCCTTCTCCCGTCTTCAACCCTCCTCTTCTTCATGGACACCCCGCTCTGGTCTTCTGCCTGCTCTGGATCTCTTTATCGCTAACTGCCGACGGGACATCAACCGTCTCGACTTCACCGCACCTTGTTCCGATTCCAACCTCACTCCTTCGGAACGCTCTGCTCTCCACTCCCTCCGCACTAATCCTAACCTTATTATTAAACCCGCCGATAAGGAGGGTGCTGTTGTAGTCTGGCGTACTGACCTCTACCTTGCTGAGACACAGTGACAACTCGCGGATACCTCCTCTTATTTACCCCTCGATCGTGACCCCACTAAGGAGCACCAGGCCATTGTCTCCCACACCATCACCGACTTTATCTGCTCAGGGCATCTCCCATCCACTGCTACCAACCTTATAGTTCCCACACCCCGCACTTCCCGTTTCTACCTCCTACCCAAGATCCACAAACCTGCCTGTCCTGGCCGACCTGTTGTCTCAGTTTGCTCCTGCCCCACCGAACTCGTTTCTGCATACCTCGACACGGTTTTATCACCCCTTGTTCAATCCCTTCCGACCTATGTTCGTGACACTTCTCACGCTCTTAAACTTTTCGATGATTTTAAGTTCCCTGGCCCCCACCGCTTTATTTTCACCATGGATGTCCAGTCCTTATATACTTCCATCCCCCATCAGGAAGGTCTCAAAGCTCTACGCTTCTTTTTGGATTCCAGACCTAATCAGTTCCCCTCTACCACCACTCTGCTCCGTCTAGCGGAATTAGTCCTTACTCTTAATAATTTCTCCTTTGGCTCTTCCCACTTCTTCCAAACTAAAGGTGTAGCCATGGGCACCCGTATGGGTCCCAGCTATGCCTGCCTTTTTGTTGGCTTTGTGGAACAATCTATGTTCCAAACCTATTCTGGTATCTGTCCCCCACTTTTCCTTCGCTACATCAACGACTGCATTGGTGCTGCTTCCTGCACGCATGCTGAGCTCGTTGACTTCATTAACTTTGCCTCCAACTTTCACCCTGCCCTCAAGTTTACCTGGTCCATTTCCAACACCTCCCTCCCCTTTCTAGATCTTTCTGTCTCTATCTCTGGAGGCAGCTTATCTACTGATGTCTACTATAAGCCTACTGACTCTCACAGCTATCTGGACTATTCCTCTTCCCACCCTGTCTCTTGCAAAAATGCCATCTCCTTCTCACAATTCCTCTGTCTGCGCTGCATCTGCTCTCAGGATGAGGCTTTTCATTCTAGGACGAAGGAGATGTCCTCCTTTTTTAAAGAAAGGGGCTTCCGTTCCTCCACCATCAACTCTGCTCTCAAACGCATCTCTCCCATTTCACTCACATCTGCTCTCACTCCATCCTCCCGCCACCCCACTAGGAATAGGGTTCCCCTGGTCCTCACCCACCACCCCACAGGCCTCCGGGTCCAACATATTATTCTCCATAACTTCCGCCACCTCCAACGGGATCCCACCACTAAGCACATCTTTCCCTCCCCCCCCCCCGCTTTCCGCAGGGATCGCTCCCTACACGACTCCCTTGTCCATTCGTTCCCCCCATCCCTCCCCACTGATCTCCCTCCTGGTACTTATCCTTGTATGCGGAACAAGTGCTACACATGCCCTTACACTTCCTCCCTTACCACCATTCAGGGCCCCAGACAGTCCTTCCAGGTGAGGCGACACTTCACCTGTGAGTCGGCTGGGGTGATATACTGCATCTGGTGCTCCCAATGTGGCCTTTTATATATCGGCGAGACCCGGCGCAGACTGAGAGATCATTTCGCTGAACACCTACGCTCTGTCCGCCAGAGAAAGCAGGATCTCCCAGTGGCCACACATTTTAATTCCACGTCCCATTCCCATTCTGACATGTCTATCCATGGCCTCCTCTACTGTCAAGATGAAGCCACACTCAGCTTGGAGGAACAACACCTTATATTCCATCTGGGTAGCCTCCAACCTGATGTCATGAACATTGACTTCTCTAACTTCCGCTAATGCCCCACCTCCCCCTCGTACCCCATCCGTTATTTATTTATATACACACATTCTTTCTCTCTCTGTCCTTTTTCTCCCTCTGTCCCTCTGACTATACCCCTTGCCCACCCTCTGGGTTTTTCCCCCCTCCCCGCTTTTCCTTCTCCCTGGGCCTCCTGTCCCATGATCATCTCATATCCCCTTTGCCAATCACCTGTCCAGCTCTTGGCTCTATCCCTCCCCCTCCTGTCTTCTCCTATCATTTTGGATCTCCCCCTCCCCCTCCCACTTCCAAATCTCTTACTAACCCTTCCTTCAGTTAGTCCTGACGAAGGGTCTCTGCCTGAAACGTGGACTGTACCTCTTCCTAGAGATGTTGCCTGACCTGCTGCGTTCACCAGCAACTTTGATGTGTGTTGCTCGAATTTCCAGCATCTGCACAATTCCTCGTGTTTGCGTTTAGAATATCCTTGCAGGTTGGTTTGCTAGAGCTGTGGTAGAGAGTTTAAATTAACTTGATAGTGGGGATGGGAACCGAAATAATAGGGCTGCAGATAGGGCTATTGGTTTACAAGGAGAGGCAGATAAGGCAAGATTACCGTCAGCAGGATGAGTTGCAGTGTAAAAGGGAGACAACATCAAAAAGGGTACAGATACAGGACTGAAAGTGTTATATTTGAATGTGTGCAGTATACAAAATAAGGTGGATGATCTTGTAGCAGAGTTAGAGATTAGCAGGTATGACTTTGTGTCCATCACTGAGTTGTGGCTGAAGGAAGATTATAGTTGGGAGCTGAACATCCAAATGTGCAGAGTGTATTGAAAGGACAGGCAGGTAGCAGAGGAGGTGGCAGGGCTCTGTTGGTCAAAAAAATAAAATCAAATCCTTAGGTAACATAGGATTGGAAGATGTAGAACACTTGTGAGTAGAATTAAGAAACTGAAAATATAAAAAGACCTGATGAGAGTTATATACAGGCCTCCGAAGAATATCCAGATGTGGGCTAGAAATCACAATGGGAGATAGAAAAGGCATGTCAAAATGGCAATGCTGCAATTATCATAGCGGATTTCAACATGCAGATAGATTGGCAAAACTAGGTTGGCATTGGATCCCAAGAGAGGGAATATGCAGGAGGCCTACAGGATTATTTTCTAGAGCAGCTTCTGGTTGAGTACACTCTGTAGTAATCAGCTATTCTGGAGTGGGTGCTATGTAATGATTAGGGAGCTTAAGGTAAAGGAAACTTTAGGAGACAGTGATCATAATATGAAAGAATTCATCTTGCAATTTGAGAGGGAGAAGTTACAGTCAGTTGCATCAGTATTACAGTGGAGTAAAGGGAATTATGAAGGTGTGAGAGAGGAGCTGGCCAAAGTTAATTGGGCTAACAGAGATGATGACAGAGCTGCAATGGATGGAAATCATGGGAGCAATTCAGAAGACACAGGGAAGATACATCACTAAGAAGAAGTATTCTAAAGGCTGGATGACATAACTGTGTCTGACAAGGGAAGTCAAAGCCAACATAAAATCAACAGAGAGGCCATACAATAGAGCAAAAATTATTGGGAAGTTAGAGAACTGGAAAATGTTTTAAAAACCGACAGAAGGCAACTAAAAGCCATTCATTAGGTGCCTTGCCATTCGGCGTGGGCGATCATGTCTCTCCATCCATCACGGTCCCTGACCCTCCGAATTGTAGTTGTTGCCTCCCCTGTTTCTAACCATGATGTTATTCCATCTGTCGTTCATTCTGTCTGTCTCTGCTTCTTTCTCCTTCCAGCTTTCCAGTTGTCACTAAATGTTCTAACGTCTCTCTTCGCATGATGTGTCCAAAGAAGTTTGATTGCTGTTTTCTGATTTTTTTAAGTGATGTACGTTTTGTTTTTGTTCTCTGTAGAATTTCTTCGTTGGTTATCCTGTCCGTATATGCTATGCATAGTGTTCTTCTGAGGAACCACATCTCTGCTGCATTGATTATTTTTTCCACTGCATTTGTGATGGTCCATGAGTCGCAGGCATACATCAATATAGGAAGAATGTAGCAGCTGAGAGTTCTAAGGTGGATGTCAATTGTTACTCTCTTGAGGATATTTCTCATTTCTGTAAATGCTGTTCTTGCCATTGCTATTCTTACTTTTACGTCTATTTCGTATTTGCCATCAGGTGTTACCCATGATCCATGGTACTTGGAGTTGTGAACTTGTTTCAGGATTTCGTTTCCCAATACGATCCTACAGTTTGGGATATCAGGTTTCTTTGATATTACCATTACTTCAGTTTCTTTTTGTTTTAGGTTAGGCCAAGTATTTCGCTCTCTGTGTTGATGGTAGACATTAGTCTCTATAAATTCACTTCACTGTTTGCTATCAGTACTGTATCATCCGCATAGCGGAGGTTGTTGATATTGTATCCTCCTATACGTATTCCAGGTAGGTCTTGTGTGGTTCTCATGATGTTTTCACTGTACAGGGAGAACAGGTCTGGTGATGGAACACAACCCTGTCTGACTCCTCGCTTTATTGGCTGATGTTCACCAATCTATCCGTATGGCTGCATTTTGTTGCCAGTACAGATTCTTGATTATTCTTGGATCTTTTCTGTCGATATTGATATCTTTAAGCATTTTCATGAATTGACGTTTCACTGTGTCAAAGGCTTTTGTGTAGTCAATGAAACAAAAGTATAGGTCTTGTTGTACTCCTATTGACCTTTCGATAATATTCCTGAGAATATAAGTGGTGTTTGATGTTCCCTTGCCTTCGACAAAGCAACAGTGTTCTTCACTGATCTCTGGTTTAATTTTGATACTACAATTGGAATTTATGGTTGTAAAACTAAAAACATTGGGCAGAAGAATCTGCTGATCAATGGTCAGGGTTACCCGTCCACTATGGACACTGCAACTGAAGAAGGCAACGGGAGACCACTTCAGTATTCCTCCCTTGTACAATCATGAGCTCAAACCAACTACGGTCTCATCTCTAAGATATGAATGGAGCCTTCTCCCATCCGGTAGAGGATCTCATGCGCCACAGGTGAACCTCGACCGTTATCCAGCAACTGTCGGCAGATTAAAAGCAAAGAAGATCAGACTAGCAACCTGCAATGTAAGAACCCTTAACCAACCTGGTAAACTAGACAACATCAAACAGGAAATAGAAAGATTTAAAAAAAGCCATAAGGAGGGAAAAGATAAAAATATGAAGGTATGCCAGACAATAATATCAAAGAGGATACAAAAAGTTTCTTCAGATATATAAAGAATAAAAGACAGGCAAGAGTAGATATTGGATCACTGGAAAATGGCGCTGGAGAGGCAGTAATGGAGGACAAAGAAATGGTGGATGAACTGAATAAATATTTTACATCAGTTTTCATTGTGGAAGACACTAGCAGTAAGCCAGAAGTTTGAGAATGTTGGTGGGGGCTGGGGGAAGTAAGTGCAGTTGCTATTATTAGAGAGAAGGTGCCTGGGAAAATTGAAAGGTCTGAAGATCGGTAGGTCACCTGGACCAGATGGACTACATCCCCGGGTTCTGAAGGAAGAAGCTGAAGAGATTGTGGAGGCATGAGTAATGATCTTTCAAGAATCTCTAGATTCTGGATTGATCCTGGAAGACTGGAAAATTGAAAATGTCACTCCACTCTTCAAGAAGGGAGAGAGGCAGAAGACAGGATATTATTGTCCAGATAGCCTGACCTCAGTGGTTGGGAAGATGTTGGAATTGATTGTTAAGGACGTGGCTTCGGGGTACCTGGAAGCACATGATAAAATAGGCCAAAGTCAGCATAGTTTCCTTAAGGGAAACTCCAGATTGACAAATCTATTGGAATTCTTTGAGGAAATAACATTCAGGATAGACAAAAGAGAATTGGTGGACATTGTGTACTTGGATTTCAGAAGGCTTCTGACAAAGTCGTTGTCTTTTTTTAACAGTCTTGATCAAGGGTCTCAGCCTGAAATGTAGACTGTTTACTCTTTTCCATAGATGCTGCCTAGCCTGCTGAGGTCCTCCAGCATTTTGTGTGTGTTCCTTGGACTTCCATCAACTGTAGATTTTCTCATGAAAGGCAAATGCAACGTTAGCATTCATTTTGATATGACTAGAATATAAAAGCATGGCTGTAATGCTGAGGTTTTATAAAGCACTGGTTAGCCTCACAGAGTATTGTGAGCAGTTTTGGGCACCTTATTTAAGAAAGAATATGCTGACATTGGAAAGGGTTTAGAGGAGGTTTATAAGAATGATTTCGGGAATGAAAGGGTTATATTTGAGGAGTGATTGATGGCTCTGGGTCTTTACTCATTGTAATTTGGAAGAATGATGGGGGGATTTCATTAAAATCTATTCAATGTTGAAAAGCCTTGATAAAGTGGATGTTGTGAGTATCTTTCCTATAGTGGGAGAGTCCAGGACCAGAGGAGGGATAAAGGGAATAGAGGGACTTCCATTTAGAATGGTCATAAGGAGGAAGTTCTGCAGACAATGGTGAACCTCTGGAATTTGTTGCCTCCTGTGGCTACAGAGGACAAGGCATTGGGTGTATTTAAGGCGGTGGATGATATGTTCCTCATTACACAGTGCCTCACAGTGCGTAAGTGGGCCAGTGAAGGAGTGGAGCTTTGAGGCTTTGACTCGAGAGGCTTTGACGAGAAGAGGCGGAGGACAAACTAGCTCGCAGTTAGTTTTTACAATGTCTCCTGAGACGGTGATGTGCCTCTCATGTGAGATGTGGCAGTCTTGGGGGAACGCCCCTCTCCCGCAGAGTCACATCTGCCAGAAGTGCATATGGCTGGGCGATCTGGAAGACCATGTGAGGAATCTGAAGCAGCAGCTAGATGACCTTCGACTCATAAGGGAGAATGAGACAGTCATAGATGAGAGCTACAGGGAGGTAGTCACACCTAGGCTGTCGGAAGCAGGTCGTTAGGTGACAGTCAGAGGGGGGAAAGCGAAGGTGAGCAGACAGGTAGTGCAGAGCACTCCTGTAGCTATTCCCCTGAATAATAAGTTTACCGTCCTGGATACTGTTGGCGGGGACGACCGACCAGGTGTGAGCCACGGTGGCAGGGCCTCCGGCACTGAGTCTGACCCTGTGGTGCAGAAGGGTGGGACGGAGAAGAGGAGAGCTGTCGTCATTAGGGACTCTATAGTCAGGGGAGCAGACAGGAGATTTTGTGGACGTGAGAAGGACACCCGCATTGTTTGTTGCCTCCCGGGTGCCAGGGTCTGGGATGTCTCTGACCGGGTGCACGACGTCCTGGTATGAGAGGGAAAGCAACCAGAAGTCGTGATACATGTTGGTACCAACGACATAGGCAGGAAGAGGGATGAGGTCCTGAAGTGTGAGTTTCGGGAACTAGGCAGAAGGCTGAAGAACAGGACCTCAAGGGTGACGTTCTCAGGATTGCTGCCAGTGCTACGTGACAGTGATGGTAAGAATTGGAGGAGATGGCAGTTGAATGCGTGGCTGAGAAGTTGGTGCAGGGAGCAGGGTTTTAGATTTTTACATCATTGGGATCTCTTCTGGGGAAGATGGGACCTGTACAGATTGGATGGGTTGCACCTGAACTCGAGGGGGAGCAATATCCTTGCAGGTAGGTTTGCTAGCATGGTTCAGGAGGGTTTAAACTAATTTGCGAGGGGGATGGGACCCAGAGAATTAGAGCAGTGAAAGAAGTGCATGGACTAAAGCCAGATCTAACATACAGAGAGGCTTTGAGGAAAGAGAAGCAGAATAAACGGTGTAAAGACAGTAAGGTAGGAGGGCTGAAATATGTGTACCTCAATGCAAGAAGCATCAGGAACAAAGGTGATGAACTGAGAGCTTGGATACATACATGGAATTATGATGTAGTGGCCATTACAGAGACTTGGCTGGCACCAGGGCAGGAACGAATACTCAATATTCCTGGATTTCAGTGCTTTAAAAGGGATAGAGAGGGCAGAAAAAGGGGAGGAGAGGTGGCATTACTGGTCAGGAATACTATTACAGCTACAGAAAGGGTGGGTAATGTAGCAGGATCCTCTTTTGAGTCAATATGGGTGGAAGTCAGGAACAGGAAGGGAGCAGTTACTCTATTGGGGGTATTCTATAGGCCCCCTGGTAGCAGCAGAGATACAGAGGAGCAGATTGGGAGGCAGTATGTGGACATCCCTACCAGGAGTAATGCCATACCAGATCCAGTACTAGGTAATGAACCGGGTCAGGTCACAGATCTCTCAGTGGGTAAGTATCTGGGGGACAGTGACCATCGCTCCCTGGACTTTAGCATTATCATGGAAAAGGATAGAATCAGAGAGGACAGGAAAATTTTTAATTGGGGAAGGGCAAATTATGAGGCTATAAGGCTAGAACTTGCGGGTGTGAATTGGGATGATGCTTTTGCAGGGAAATGTACTATGGACATGTGGTCAAAGTTTAGAGATAAATTCGTCCCTGTGAGGAAGATAAAGAATGGTAGGGTGAAGGAACCATGGGTGACAAGTGAGATGGAAAATCTAGTCAGGTGGAAGAAGGCAGCATACATGAGGTTTAGGAAGCAAGGACCAGATGGGTCTATTGAGGAATATAGGGAAGCAAGAAAGGAGCTTAAGAAGGGGCTGAGAAGAGCAAGAAGGGGGCATGAGAAGGCCTTGGTGAGTAGGGTAAAGGAAAACCCCAAGGCATTCTTCAATTATGTGAAGAAAAAAAGGATGACAGGAGTGAAGGTAGGACCGATTAGAGATAAAAGTGGGAAGATGTGCTTGGAGGCTGTGCAAGTGAGCGAGGTCCTCAATGATACCTTTCTTCAGTATTCACCAATGAGAGGGAATTTGATGATGGTGAGGACAATTGATGGTTGATGTTCTGGAGCATGTTGATATTAAGGGAGAGGAGGTGTTGGAGTTGTTAAAATACATTAGGACAGATAAGTCCCCAGGGCCTGACGGAATATTCCCCAGGCTGCTCCACGAGGCGAAAGAAGAGATTGCAGAGCCTCTGGCTAGGATCTTTATGTCCTCGTTGTCCACTGGAATGGGACCAGAGGATTGAAGGGAGGAGAATGTTGTCCCTTTGTTCAAAAAAGGTAGTAGGGATAGTCAGGGTAATTATAGACCAGTGAGCCTTACGTCTGTGGTGGGAAAGCTGTTAGAAAAGATTCTTAGAGATAGGATCTATAGGCATTTGGAGAATCATGGTCTGATCAGTGACAGTCAGCATGGCTTTGTTAAGGGCAGATCGTGTCTAACAAGCCTGATAGAGTTCTTTGAGGAGGTGACCAGGCATATAGATGAGGGTAGTGCAGTGGATGTGATCTATATGGATTTTAGTAAGGCATTCCACTAGGTTCCACATGGTAGGCTTATTCAGAAAGTTCGAAGGCATAGGATCCAGGGAAGTTTGGCCAGGTGGATTCTGAATTGACTTGCCTGCAGAAGGCAGAGGGTCGTGGTGGAGGGAGTACATTCAGATTGGAGGTTTGTGACTAGTGGTGTCCCACCAGGATCTGTTCTGGGACCTCTACTTTCCGTGATTTTTATTAACGACCTGGATGTGGGGGTAGAAGGGTGGGTTGGCAAGTTTGCAGATGACACAAAGGTTCGTGGTGTTGTAGATAGTGTAGAGGATTGTCAAAGATTGCAGAGGGACATTGATAGGATGCAGAAGTGGGCTGAGAAGTAGCAGATGGAGTTCAACCTGGAGAAGTGTGAGGTGGTACACATTGGAAGGACAAACTCCAAGGCAGAGTACAAAGTAAATGGCAGGATACTTGGTAGTGTGGAGGAGCAGAGGGATCTGGGGGTACATGTCCACAGATCCCTGAAAGTTGCCTCACAGATGGATAGGAAAGTTAAGAAAGCTTATGGGGTGTTAGCTTTCATAAGTCAAGGGATAGAGTTTAAGAGTTGCGATGTAATGATGCAGCTCTATAAAACTCTGGTTAGGCCACATTTGGAGTACTGTGTCCAGTTCTGGTCACCTCACTATAGGAAGGATGTGGAAGCATTGGAAAGCGTACAGAGGAGATTTACCAGGATGCTGCCTGGTTTAGAAAGTATGCATTATGATCAGAGATTAAGGGAGCTAGGGCTTTACTCTTTGGAGAGAAGGAGAATGAGAGGAGACATGATAGAGGTATACAAGATATTAAGAGGAATAGATAGAGTGGATAGCCAGCGTCTCTTCCCCAGGGCACCACTCCTCAATACAAGAGGACATGGTTTTAAGGTAAGGGGTGGGAGGTTCAAGGGGGATATTAGAGGAACGTTTTTTACTCGGAGAGTTGTTGGTGCGTGGAATGCACTACCTGAGTCAGTGGTGGAGGCAGATACACTAGTGAAGTTTAAGAGACTACTAGAAAGGTATATGGAGGAATTTAAGGTGGGGGCTTATATGGGAGGCAGGGTTTGAGGGTCGGCATAACATTGTGGGCCGAAGGGCGTGTTCTGTGCTGTACTATTCTATGTTCTGTGTTCTCTATGTTCACCGACTCCTGTACACAGTGTCTCACCGACTCCTGTACACAGTGTCTCACCGACCCCTGTACACAGTGTCTCACCGACTCCTGTAAACAGTGTCTCACCGACTCCTACACACAGTGTCTCACCGACTCCTGTACACGGTGTCTCACCGACTCCTGTACACGGTGTCTCACCGACTCCTGTACACGGTGTCTCACCGACTCCTGTACACGGTGTCTCACCGACTCCTACACACAGTGTCTCACCGACTCCTGTACACAGTGTCTCACCGACTCCTACACACAGTGTCTCACCGACTCCTGTACACAGTGTCTCACCGACTCCTACACACAGTGTCTCACCGACTCCTGTACACGGTGTCTCACCGACTCCTACACACAGTGTCTCACCGACTCCTGTACACAGTGTCTCACCGACTCCTACACACAGTGTCTCACCGACTCCTGTACACGGTGTCTCACCGACTCCTGTACACAGTGTCTCACCGACTCCTACACACAGTGTCTCACCGACTCCTACACACAGTGTCTCACCGACTCCTGTACACAGTGTCTCACCGACTCCTGTACACAGTGTCTCACCGACCCCTGTACACAGTGTCTCACCGACTCCTGTAAACAGTGTCTCACCGACTCCTACACACAGTGTCTCACCGACTCCTGTACACGGTGTCTCACCGACTCCTGTACACGGTGTCTCACCGACTCCTGTACACGGTGTCTCACCGACTCCAACACACAGTGTCTCACCGACTCCTGTACACAGTGTCTCACCGACTCCTACACACAGTGTCTCACCGACTCCTGTACACAGTGTCTCACCGACTCCTACACACAGTGTCTCACCGACTCCTGTACACGGTGTCTCACCGACTCCTACACACAGTGTCTCACCGACTCCTGTACACAGTGTCTCACCGACTCCTGTACACAGTGTCTCACCGACTCCTGTACACGGTGTCTCACCGACTCCTGTACACGGTGTCTCACCGACTCCTACACACAGTGTCTCACCGACTCCTGTACACAGTGTCTCACCGACTCCTACACACAGTGTCTCACCGACTCCTACACACAGTGTCTCACCAACTCCTACACACAGTGTCTCACCGACTCCTGTACACAGTGTCTCACCGACTCCTGTACACAGTGTCTCACCGACTCCTACACACAGTGTCTCACCGACTCCTGTACACAGTGTCTCACCGACTCCTGTACACAGTGTCTCACCGACTCCTGTACACAGTGTCTCACCGACTCCTACACACAGTGTCTCACCGACTCCTGTACACAGTGTCTCACCGACTCCTGTACACAGTGTCTCACCGACTCCTGTACACAGTGTCTCACCGACTCCTACACACAGTGTCTCACCGACTCCTGTACACAGTGTCTCACCGACTCCTGTACACAGTGTCTCACCGACTCCTACACACAGTGTCTCACCGACTCCTGTACACAGTGTCTCACCGACTCCTACACACAGTGTCTCACCGACTCCTACACACAGTGTCTCACCGACTCCTGTACACAGTGTCTCACCGACTCCTACACACAGTGTCTCACCGACTCCTGTACACAGTGTCTCACCGACTCCTGTACACAGTGTCTCACCGACTCCTACACACAGTGCCTCACCGACTCCTGTACACAGTGTCTCACCGACTCCTGTACACAGTGTCTCACCGACTCCTGTACACAGTGTCTCACCGACTCCTACACACAGTGTCTCACCGACTCCTGTACACAGTGTCTCACCGACTCCTACACACAGTGTCTCACCGACTCCTACACACAGTGTCTCACCGACTCCTGTACACAGTGTCTCACCGACTCCTACACACAGTGTCTCACCGACTCCTGTACACAGTGTCTCACCGACTCCTGTACACAGTGTCTCACCGACTCCTGTACACAGTGTCTCACCGACTCCTACACACAGTGTCTCACCGACTCCTGTACACAGTGTCTCACCGACTCCTGTACACAGTGTCTCACCGACTCCTACACACAGTGTCTCACCGACTCCTACACACAGTGTCTCACCGACTCCTGTACACAGTGTCTCACCGACTCCTACACACAGTGTCTCACCGACTCCTGTACACAGTGTCTCACCGACTCCTGTACACAGTGTCTCACCGACTCCTACACACAGTGTCTCACCGACTCCTGTACACAGTGTCTCACCGACTCCTGTACACAGTGTCTCACCGACTCCTGTACACAGTGTCTCACCGACTCCTACACACAGTGTCTCACCGACTCCTGTACACAGTGTCTCACCGACTCCTGTACACAGTGTCTCACCGACTCCTACACACAGTGTCTCACCGACTCCTACACACAGTGTCTCACCGACTCCTGTACACAGTGTCTCACCGACTCCTGTACACAGTGTCTCACCGACCCTGTACACAGTGTCTCACCGACTCCTGTAAACAGTGTCTCACCGACTCCTACACACAGTGTCTCACCGACTCCTGTACACGGTGTCTCACCGACTCCTGTACACAGGTGTCTCACCGACTCCTGTACACGGTGTCTCACCGACTCCTGTACACGGTGTCTCACCGACTCCTACACACAGTGTCTCACCGACTCCTGTACACAGTGTCTCACCGACTCCTACACACAGTGTCTCACCGACTCCTGTACACAGTGTCTCACCGACTCCTACACACAGTGTCTCACCGACTCCTGTACACGGTGTCTCACCGACTCCTACACACAGTGTCTCACCGACTCCTGTACACAGTGTCTCACCGACTCCTGTACACGGTGTCTCACCGACTCCTGTACACGGTGTCTCACCGACTCCTGTACACGGTGTCTCACCGACTCCTACACACAGTGTCTCACCGACTCCTGTACACAGTGTCTCACCGACTCCTACACACAGTGTCTCACCGACTCCTGTACACAGTGTCTCACCGACTCCTACACACAGTGTCTCACCGACTCCTGTACACAGTGTCTCACCGACTCCTGTACTCAGTGTCTCACCGACCCTGTACACAGTGTCTCACCGACTCCTGTACACAGTGTCTCACCGACTCCTACACACGGTGTCTCACCGACTCCTGTACACGGTGTCTCACCGACTCCTACACACCGTGTCTCACCGACTCCTACACACAGTGTCTCACCGACTCCTGTACACAGTGTCTCACCGACTCCTACACACAGTGTCTCACCGACTCCTGTACACAGTGTCTCACCGACTCCTACACACAGTGTCTCACCGACTCCTGTACACAGTGTCTCACCGACACCTGTACACAGTGTCTCACCGACCCCTGTACACAGTGTCTCACCGACCCCTGTACACAGTGTCTCACCGACCCCTGTACACAGTGTCTCACCGACCCCTGTACACAGTGTCTCACCGACTCCTCTACACAGTGTCTCACCGACTCCTCTACACAGTGTCTCACCGACTCCTGTACACAGTGTCTCACCGACTCCTGTACACAGTGTCTCACCGACTCCTGTACACAGTGTCTCACCGACTCCTACACACAGTGTCTCACCGACTCCTGTACACAGTGTCTCACCGACTCCTGTACACAGTGTCTCACCGACTCCTGTACACAGTGTCTCACCGACTCCTACACACAGTGTCTCACCGACTCCTGTACACGGTGTCTCACCGACTCCTGTACACGGTGTCTCACCGACTCCTGTACACGGTGTCTCACCGACTCCTACACACAGTGTCTCACCGACTCCTACACACAGTGTCTCACCGACTCCTGTACACACAGTGTCTCACCGACTCCTACACACAGTGTCTCACCGACTCCTGTACACAGTGTCTCACCGACGCCTGTACACAGTGTCTCACCGACTCCCTACACACAGTGTCTCACCGACTCCTGTACACAGGTGTCTCACCGACTCCTGTACACAGTGTCTCACCGACTCCTGTACACAGTGTCTCACCGACTCCTACACACAGTGTCTCACCGACTCCTACACACAGTGTCTCACCGACTCCTGTACACGGTGTCTCACCGACTCCTGTACACGGTGTCTCACCGACTCCTACACACGGTGTCTCACCGACTCCTACACACAGTGTCTCACCGACTCCTACACACAGTGTCTCACCGACTCCTGTACACAGTGTCTCACCGACTCCTGTACACAGTGTCTCACCGACTCCTACACACAGTGTCTCACCGACTCCTACAGACAGTGTCTCACCGACTCCTACACACAGTGTCTCACCGACTCCTGTACACAGTGTCTCACCGACTCCTGTACACAGTGTCTCACCGACTCCTGTACAGTGTCTCACCGACTCCTACACACAGTGTCTCACCGACTCCTGTACACAGTGTCTCACCGACTCCTGTACACAGTGTCTCACCGACTCCTACACACAGTGTCTCACCAACTCCTACACACAGTGTCTCACCGACTCCTGTACACAGTGTCTCACCGACTCCTGTACACAGTGTCTCACCGACTCCTACACACAGTGTCTCACCGACTCCTGTACACAGTGTCTCACCGACTCCTGTACACAGTGTCTCACCGACTCCTACACACAGTGTCTCACCGACTCCTGTACACAGTGTCTCACCGACTCCTGTACACAGTGTCTCACCGACTCCTGTACACAGTGTCTCACCGACTCCTACACACAGTGTGTCTCACCGACTCCTGTACACAGTGTCTCACCGACTCCTGTACACAGTGTCTCACCGACTCCTACACACAGTGTCTCACCGACTCCTGTACACAGTGTCTCACCGACTCCTACACACAGTGTCTCACCGACTCCTACACACAGTGTCTCACCGACTCCTGTACACAGTGTCTCACCGACTCCTACACACAGTGTCTCACCGACTCCTGTACACAGTGTCTCACCGACTCCTACACACAGTGCCCTCACCGACTCCTGTACACAGTGTCTCACCGACTCCTGTACACAGTGTCTCACCTGACTCCTGTACACAGTGTCTCACCGACTCCTGTACACAGTGTCTCACCGACTCCTACACACAGTGTCTCACCGACTCCTGTACACAGTGTCTCACCGACTCCTACACACAGTGTCTCACCGACTCCTACACACAGTGTCTCACCGACTCCTGTACACAGTGTCTCACCGACTCCTACACACAGTGTCTCACCGACTCCTGTACACAGTGTCTCACCGACTCCTGTACACAGTGTCTCACCGACTCCTGTACACAGTGTCTCACCGACTCCTGTACACAGTGTCTCACCGACTCCTACACACAGTGTCTCACCGACTCCTGTACACAGTGTCTCACCGACTCCTGTACACAGTGTCTCACCGACTCCTACACACAGTGTCTCACCGACTCCTACACACAGTGTCTCACCGACTCCTGTACACAGTGTCTCACCGACTCCTACACACAGTGTCTCACCGACTCCTGTACACAGTGTCTCACCGACTCCTGTACACAGTGTCTCACCGACTCCTACACACAGTGTCTCACCGACTCCTGTACACAGTGTCTCACCGACTCCTGTACACAGTGTCTCACCGACTCCTGTACACAGTGTCTCACCGACTCCTGTACACAGTGTCTCACCGACTCCTACACACAGTGTCTCACCGACTCCTGTACACAGTGTCTCACCGACTCCTGTACACAGTGTCTCACCGACTCCTACACACAGTGTCTCACCGACTCCTACACACAGTGTCTCACCGACTCCTGTACACAGTGTCTCACCGACTCCTGTACACAGTGTCTCACCGACCCCTGTACACAGTGTCTCACCGACTCCTGTACACAGTGTCTCACCGACTCCTACACACAGTATCTCACCGACTCCTGTACACAGGTGTCTCACCGACTCCTACACACAGTGTCTCACCGACTCCTGTACACAGTGTCTCACCGACTCCTGTACACAGTGTCTCACCGACTCCTACACACAGTGTCTCACCGACTCCTGTACACAGTGTCTCACCGACTCCTGTACACAGTGTCTCACCGACCCCTGTACACAGTGTCTCACCGACTCCTACACACAGTGTCTCACCGACTCCTGTACACGGTGTCTCACCGACTCCTACACACAGTGTCTCACCGACTCCTACACACAGTGTCTCACCGACTCCTGTACACAGTGTCTCACCGACTCCTACACACAGTGTCTCACCGACTCCTGTACACAGTGTCTCACCGACTCCTACACACAGTGTCTCACCGACTCCTGTACACGGTGTCTCACCGACTCCTACACACAGTGTCTCACCGACTCCTGTACACAGTGTCTCACCGACTCCTGTACACAGTGTCTCACCGACTCCTGTACACGGTGTCTCACCGACTCCTGTACACGGTGTCTCACCGACTCCTAACACAGTGTCTCACCGACTCCTGTACACAGTGTCTCACCGACTCCTACACACAGTGTCTCACCGACTCCTGTACACAGTGTCTCACCGACTCCTACACACAGTGTCTCACCGACTCCTGTACACAGTGTCTCACCGACTCCTGTACTCAGTGTCTCACCGACCCCTGTACACAGTGTCTCACCGACTCCTGTACACAGTGTCTCACCGACTCCTACACACGGTGTCTCACCGACTCCTGTACACGGTGTCTCACCGACTCCTACACACCGTGTCTCACCGACTCCTACACACAGTGTCTCACCGACTCCTGTACACAGTGTCTCACCGACTCCTACACACAGTGTCTCACCGACTCCTACACACAGTGTCTCACCGACTCCTACACACAGTGTCTCACCGACTCCTGTACACAGTGTCTCACCGACACCTGTACACAGTGTCTCACCGACCCCTGTACACAGTGTCTCACCGACCCCTGTACACAGTGTCTCACCGACTCCTGTACACAGTGTCTCACCGACTCCTCTACACAGTGTCTCACCGACTCCTCTACACAGTGTCTCACCGACTCCTGTACACAGTGTCTCACCGACTCCTGTACACAGTGTCTCACCGACTCCTGTACACAGTGTCTCACCGACTCCTACACACAGTGTCTCACCGACTCCTGTACACAGTGTCTCACCGACTCCTGTACACAGTGTCTCACCGACTCCTGTACACAGTGTCTCACCGACTCCTACACACAGTGTCTCACCGACTCCTGTACACGGTGTCTCACCGACTCCTGTACACAGGTGTCTCACCGACTCCTGTACACAGGTGTCTCACCGACTCCTACACACAGTGTCTCACCGACTCCTACACACAGTGTCTCACCGACTCCTGTACACAGTGTCTCACCGACTCCTACACACAGTGTCTCACCGACTCCTGTACACAGTGTCTCACCGACTCCTGTACACAGTGTCTCACCGACTCCTACACACAGTGTCTCACCGACTCCTGTACACAGTGTCTCACCGACTCCTGTACACAGTGTCTCACCGACTCCTGTACACAGTGTCTCACCGACTCCTACACACAGTGTCTCACCGACTCCTACACACAGTGTCTCACCGACTCCTGTACACGGTGTCTCACCGACTCCTGTACACGGTGTCTCACCGACTCCTACACACAGTGTCTCACCGACTCCTACACACAGTGTCTCACCGACTCCTACACACAGTGTCTCACCGACTCCTGTACACAGTGTCTCACCGACTCCTGTACACAGTGTCTCACCGACTCCTACACACAGTGTCTCACCGACTCCTTACAGACAGTGTCTCACCGACTCCTACACACAGTGTCTCACCGACTCCTGTACACAGTGTCTCACCGACTCCTGTACACAGTGTCTCACCGACTCCTGTACAGTGTCTCACCGACTCCTACACACAGTGTCTCACCGACTCCTGTACACAGTGTCTCACCGACTCCTGTACACAGTGTCTCACCGACTCCTACACACAGTGTCTCACCGACTCCTACACACAGTGTCTCACCGACTCCTGTACACAGTGTCTCACCGACTCCTGTACACAGTGTCTCACCGACTCCTACACACAGTGTCTCACCGACTCCTGTACACAGTGTCTCACCGACTCCTGTACACAGTGTCTCACCGACTCCTGTACACAGTGTCTCACCGACTCCTACACACAGTGTCTCACCGACTCCTGTACACAGTGTCTCACCGACTCCTGTACACAGTGTCTCACCGACTCCTGTACACAGTGTCTCACCGACTCCTACACACAGTGTCTCACCGACTCCTGTACACAGTGTCTCACCGACTCCTGTACACAGTGTCTCACCGACTCCTACACACAGTGTCTCACCGACTCCTGTACACAGTGTCTCACCGACTCCTGACACACAGTGTCTCACCGACTCCTACACACAGTGTCTCACCGACTCCTGTACACAGTGTCTCACCGACTCCTACACACAGTGTCTCACCGACTCCTGTACACAGTGTCTCACCGACTCCTGTACACAGTGTCTCACCGACTCCTACACACAGTGTCTCACCGACTCCTGTACACAGTGTCTCACCGACTCCTGTACACAGTGTCTCACCGACTCCTGTACACAGTGTCTCACCGACTCCTGTACACAGTGTCTCACCGACTCCTACACACAGTGTCTCACCGACTCCTGTACACAGTGTCTCACCGACTCCTACACACAGTGTCTCACCGACTCTACACACAGTGTCTCACCGACTCCTACACAGTGTCTCACCGACTCCTACACACAGTGTCTCACCGACTCCTGTACACAGTGTCTCACCGACTCCTGTACACAGTGTCTCACCGACTCCTGTACACAGTGTCTCACCGACTCCTACACACAGTGTCTCACCGACTCCTGTACACAGTGTCTCACCGACTCCTGTACATCACAGTGTCTCACCGACTCCT